>NC_134270.1:5756020-5861020 GCF_031893055.1 Leptodactylus fuscus
CAGGTCACTCCGAATAAGATGGAAAAGTCCCCAAGAAGTGTCCCCTGGACCCCCGGCCCTCGGCCTCCTGAGCAGGTAGAGTCTGCTGTGGCCCTTTCTGTGCAGCACCTCCAGGTGATCGGCCCAGTCTAGTTTATTGTTGAGGATCACACCCAGATACTTATAGGTCCTGACTATCTCAATGCATGTCCCCTGGATCTCCACCGGGGTCGGAGCACCTCTCAATTTACTAAAGTCCACCACCATCTCCTTGGTTTTCCCAACATTAATCCTGAACTGGTTCTGCTGACCCCAGTCCACACAGTCCCGGTTTAAGTCTCTGTATTCCCTATCGTCACCATCAGTGATAAGGCCGACTATAGCAGAGTCATCAGAGGACTTCTGTAAGTAACAGCTGGAGGAGTTGTGCCTAAAATCAGCAGTATACAGTGTGAAGAGAAATGGGGCAAGAGCTGGACCTTGTGGTGCCCCCGTACTACAGATCACAGTGTCAGACACACAGTCCCGGGCTCTCACATACTGAGGGCGGGTTGTCAGGTAGTCTAGGATCCAGTAGGACAGGTGATGGTCCCTCCACCAAGGTTCAGCTTCTCCGTCAATAGTCCTGGCTGAATGGTGATAAAAGCACATATATATAATTGCTAGCATCTGCCCGTGACTTCGTCTGCGGGTTGGAGTTGGCCCTGAGCCGCTGATATTTAGGCATTTGCCATTGGTTATGGTCCGCCGTGTGCCGCCATGTCCACTCCTGTGCGCCCCTGTCCCATTTGCTCCTCGCCTGTCCCCGCGGGCTCTTTACCTACCGGCTTCTCCTGGCTCCCCGCAGCCACCCTTGTTCCCCGCACTCATTCCCCTTCCCGCCCTGGTGCCCCCGGCTCCTCTCTCTCACCCATGGCCCCGGCCACACCCCCGCGGCACCCCCTGCACCCCCCGAAGCGCCCCTGACCCCCTCTCCCTCCCGCGGGACCCCGGGTCAACCTCCCCACCCCCCCTTTTCCTGCAGACCCCCCTCCTATGGCTGCCACCTGTTGGGCATCCCCTGCACCCCCCCCCCCTCTGCAAAATCTTCTAACTCCCCTGCCGTCACATGCACTGGCTTGCTGCCGAATGACACGGCGTACTCAGCAGAGCTAAGCTGGAGGGTCGGGAACGTGCAAGACCAGTAAGTTGAGTGCGGCGTTGGGGACTGTCGTGGGCTGCCCAGGACTTCCAGCGCTGCGGCCTAGGCTACAGCCGGAAGACGTTGTGTACGTTGCATGAGCCTGCAAATACAGTGTAGTTGCTGTGTCTGGCCGGGCGGGGTCGCGGATCCCGATTGTGCTGGTGTTCGGCAAAGATGCCGGGTTCGGAGCGTGGAAGAGGTAGGCGGCTGGAGTAACCTTAACGTGAGCAGGGAAGTGTGAAAGTATATGTAGTGTTATTGGCTGAAGAAGCTGTGCCTACTCTAGCGGCTGACAACGCTTTCCACTGCAAAGTCTTCTTCTAGAAGGTTGGTCTGGCTGGAAAGTCTGAGCATCAGGTCAAGAAGGTTTATGAAATCTGTGCACCAAGTAAATTTGCCCAGGACTGGGGTAGCCTCTCAGTGCCCTGACCTCATAGCCACCAGGTGCCGTCCACTGACCACCTCACATCAGCACACATCACCTGCCGTCTTGTCCTTTCTATAGGACTGTGATTAATGTCTCCCGCTGTATGTTCTGCTGTTGACCACAACGTCATTGAGGTGACACCGTTTTTGCATTTCCTGATGCGATGCCTCGGCTTCCATCATTCCCATACAGCTCAGGTAGGATCCAGCTTATGATAATGTCTGATATTTCCAGTCCCCTTTCCAGCCTTCTAATCAGACCCAGCAGCTTCATTGGCAATCAATTTTATTTTGCCATCTGCAAAAACTGACAGGTTCCCAACTCCAGCAGCTTGTCAGGGGATTGAAGACACCTAAACGTCCTTTTTACCGCATCCAGCGCACAGATGTTTAGAGTTTTATATCTTATTACTCTCAATATTTCATCATCCAGGAAAATATTTGATCACAGCTCCTGACACTTTCATTTTAGTCTGTCTTTTGCTTGGCACCTTCCTGAGTAGAATCTAAAAAACATGTCCTGAAATATTAGATTCAGTATTAATTTAAAGGAATATGATCCTGTATGACGGAGCAATAATGGGTTAAATATTAAAGATGTTTGGAAAGAAGGTTATGGAAATTAGGCCCAAAATTCACATTCCCTTTATTTAGAAAATATCCTTGTTCCTGTGTCTCACAATATAATATAATCCTCTGTGTACATGAACATATGTACTATAATACTACCCCTATGTACAAGAATATAACTACTATAATACTACCCCTATGTACAAGAATATAACTACTATAATACTACTCCTATGTACAAGAATATAACTACTATAATACTACTCCTATGTACAAGAATATAACTACTATAATACTGCTCCTATGTACAAGAATATAACTACTATAATACTACTCCTATGTACAAGAATATATCTACTATAATACTGCTCCTATGTACAAGAATATAACTACTATAATACTACCCCTATGTACAAGAATATAACTACTATAATACTACTCCTATGTACAAGAATATAACTACTATAATACTACTCCTATGTACAAGAATATAACTACTATAATACTGCTCCTATGTACAAGAATATAACTACTATAATACTACTCCTATGTACAAGAATATAACTACTATAATACTACTCCTATGTACAAGAATATATCTACTATAATACTGCTCCTATGTACAAGAATATAACTACTATAATACTACCCCTATGTACAAGAATATAACTACTATAATACTACCTCCTATGTACAGGAATATAACTACTATAATACTACTACTATGTACAAGAATATAACCACTATAATACTGCTCCTATGTACAAGAATATAACTACTATAATACTATTCCTATGTACAAGAATATAACTACTATAATACTGCTCCTATGTACAAGAATATAACTACTATAATACTACTCCTATGTACAAAAATATATAACTACTATAATACTGCTCCTATGTACAAGAATATAACTACTATTATACTACTCCTATGTATAAGAATATAACTACTATAATACTACTCCTATATACAAGAATATAACTACTATAATACTACTCCTATGTACAAGAATATAACTACTATAATACTACCTCCTCTGTACAAGAATATAACTACTATAATACTACCTCCTATGTACAAGAATATAACTACTATAATACTACTCCTATATACAAGAATATAACTACTATAATACTACTCCTATATACAAGAATATAACTACTATAATACTACTCCTATGTACAAGAATATAACTACTATAATACTACCTCCTCTGTACAAGAATATAACTACTATAATACTACCTCCTCTGTACAAGAATATAACTACTATAATACTACTCCTATGTACAAGAATATAACTACTATAATACTACTCCTATATACAAGAATATAACTACTATAATACTACTCCTATATACAAGAATATAGCTACTATAATACTACTCCTATGTACAAGGATATAACTACTATAATACTACTCCTATGTACAAGAATATAACTACTATAATACTACCTCCTATGTACAAGAATATAACTACTATAATACTACTCCTATGTACAAGAATATAACGACTATAATTCTACTCCTATGTACAAGAATATAACTACTATAATACTACTCCAGTGTACAAGAATATAACTACTATAATACTACTCCTATGTACAAGAATATAACTACTATAATACTACTCCTATGTACAAGAATATAACTACTATAATACTACTCCTATGTACAAGAATATAACTACTATAATACTACTCCTATGTACAAGAATATAACTACTATAATACTACCTCCTATGTACAAGAATATAACTACTATAATACTACCTCCTATGTACAAGAATATAACTACTATAATACTGCTCCTATGTACAAGAATATAACTACTATAATACTACTCCAGTGTACAAGAATATAACTACTATAATACTACTCCTATGTACAAGAATATAACTACTATAATACTACTCCTATGTACAAGAATATAACTACTATAATTCTACCTCCTATGTACAAGAATATAACTACTATAATACTACACCTATGTACAAGAATATAACTACTATAATACTACCTCCTATGTACAAGAATATAACTACTATAATACTACACCTATATACAAGAATATAACTACTATAATACTACTCCTATGTACAAGAATATAACTACTATAATACTACTCCTATGTACAAGAATATAACTACTATAATACTGCTCCTATGTACAAGAATATAACTACTATAATACTACTCCTATATACAAGAATATAACTACTATAATACTACTCCTATGTACAAAAATATAACTACTATAATACTACCTCCTATGTACAAGAATATAACTACTATAATACTACTCCTATGTACAAGAATATGACTACTATAATACTACTCCTATGTACAAGAATATAACTACTATAATACTACCTCCTATGTACAAGAATATAACTACTATAATACTACCTCCTATGTACAAGAATATAACTACTATAATACTACTCCTATGTACAAGAATATAACTACTATAATACTACTCCTATGTACAAGAATATAACTACTATAATACTACTCCTATGTACAAGAATATAACTACTATAATACTACCTCCTATGTACAAGAATATAACTACTATAATACTACCTCCTATGTACAAGAATATAACTACTATAATACTACTCCTATGTACAAGAATATAACTACTATAATTCTACCTCCTATGTACAAGAATATAACTACTATAATACTACACCTATGTACAAGAATATAACTACTATAATACTACCTCCTATGTACAAGAATATAACTACTATAATACTACACCTATATACAAGAATATAACTACTATAATACTACTCCTATGTACAAGTTATGACTACTATAATACTACTCCTATGTATCCAAAGAATATAACTACTATAATACTACTCCTATGTACAAGAATATAACTACTATAATACTACCTCTATGTACAAGAATATAACTACTATAATACTACTCCTATGTACAAGAATATAACTACTATAATACTACCTCTATGTACAAGAATATAACTACTATAATACTACTCCTATGTACAAGAATATGACTACTATAATACTACTCCTATGTACAAGAATATAACTACTATAATACTACCTCCTATGTACAAGAATATAACTACTATAATACTACCTCCTATGTACAAGAATATAACTACTATAATACTACCTCCTATGTACAAGAATATAACTACTATAATACTACTCCTATGTACAAGAATATAACTACTATAATACTACCTCCTATGTACAAGAATATAACTACTATAATACTGCTCCTATGTACAAGAATATAACTACTATAATACTACTCCAGTGTACAAGAATATAACTACTATAATACTACTCCTATGTACAAGAATATAACTACTATAATACTACCTCCTATGTACAAGAATATAACTACTATAATACTACCTCCTATGTACATGAATATAACTACTGTAATACTGCTCCTATATACAAGAATATAACTACTATAATACTGCTCCTATGTACAAGAATATAACTACTATAATACTACTCCTATGTACAAGAATATAACTACTATAATACTGCTACTATGTACAAGAATGTAACTACTATAATACTACTCCTATATACAAGAATATAACTACTATAATACTGCTCCTATGTACAAGAATATAACTACTATAATACTACTCCTATATACAAGAATATAACTACTATAATACTGCTACTATGTACAAGAATGTAACTACTATAATACTACTCCTATGTACAAGAATATAACTACTATAATACTACCTCCTATGTATAAGAATATAACTACTATAATACTGCTCCTATGTACAAGAATATAACTACTATAATACTGCTCCTATGTACAAGAATATAACTACTATAACACTACTCCTATGTACAAGAATATAACTACTATAATACTACCTCCTATGTACAAGAATATAACTACTATAATACTACCTCCTATGTACAAGAATATAACTACTATAATACTACTCCTATGTACAAGAATATAACTACTATAATACTACCTCCTATGTACAAGAATATAACTACTATAATACTACCTCCTATGTACAAGAATATAACTACTATAATACTACCTCCTATGTACAAGAATATAACTACTATAATACTACCTCCTATGTACAAGAATATAACTACTATAATACTACTCCTATGTACAAGAATATAACTACTATAATACTACCTCCTATGTACAAGAATATAACTACTATAATACTACCTCCTATGTACAAGAATATAACTACTATAATACTACCTCCTATGTACAAGAATATAACTACTATAATACTACCTCCTATGTACAAGAATATAACTACTATAATACTACTCCTATGTACAAGAATATAACTACTATAATACTACTCCTATGTACAAGAATATAACTACTATAATACTACTCCTATATACAAGAATATAACTACTATAATACTACTCCTATGTACAAGAATATAACTACTATAATACTGCTCCTATGTACAAGAATATAACTACTATAATACTACTCCAGTGTACAAGAATATAACTACTATAATACTACTCCTATGTACAAGAATATAACTACTATAATACTACTCCTATGTACAAGAATATAACTACTATAATTCTACCTCCTATGTACAAGAATATAACTACTATAATACTACACCTATGTACAAGAATATAACTACTAAATACTACCTCCTATGTACAAGAATATAACTACTATAATACTACACCTATATACAAGAATATAACTACTATATACTACTCCTATGTACAAGAATATAACTACTATAATACTACTCCTATGTACAAGAATATAACTACTATAATACTGCTCCTATGTACAAGAATATAACTACTATAATACTACTCCTATATACAAGAATATAACTACTATAATACTACTCCTATGTACAAGAATATAACTACTATAATACTACCTCCTATGTACAAGAATATAACTTACTATAATACTACTCCTATGTACAAGAATATGACTACTATAATACTACTCCTATGTACAAGAATATAACTACTATAATACTACCTCCTATGTACAAGAATATAACTACTATAATACTACCTCCTATGTACAAGAATATACTACTATAATACTACTCCTATGTACAAGAATATAACTACTATAATACTACTCCTATGTACAAGAATATAACTACTATAATACTACCTCCTATGTACAAGAATATAACTACTATAATACTGCTCCTATGTACAAGAATATAACTACTATAATACTACTCCAGTGTACAAGAATATAACTACTATAATACTACTCCTATGTACAAGAATATAACTACTATAATACTGCTCCTATGTACAAGAATATAACTACTATAATACTACCTCCTATGTACAAGAATATAACTACTATAATACTACCTCCTATGTACAAGAATATAACTACTGTAATACTACTCCTATGTACAAGAATATAACTACTATAATACTGCTCCCTATGTACAAGAATATAACTACTATAATACTGCTCCTATGTACAAGAATATAACTACTATAATACTGCTCCTATGTACAAGAATATAACTACTATAATACTGCTCCATATACAAGAATATAACTACTATAATACTGCTCTATGTACAAGAATATAACTACTATAATACTACTCCTATGTACAAGAATATAACTACTATAATACTGCTACTATGTACAAGAATGTAACTACTATAATACTACTCCTATATACAAGAATATAACTACTATAATACTGCTCCTATGTACAAGAATATAACTACTATAATACTACTCCTATATACAAGAATATAACTACTATAATACTGCTACTATGTACAAGAATGTAACTACTATAATACTACTCCTATGTACAAGAATATAACTACTATAATACTACTCCTATATACAAGAATATAACTACTATAATACTACTCCTATATACAAGAATGTAACTACTATAATACTACTCCTATGTACAAGAATATAACTACTATAACACTACTCCTATGTACAAGAATATAACTACTATAATACTACCTCCTATGTACAAGAATATAACTACTATAATACTACTCCTATGTACAAGAATATAACTACTATAATACTACCTCCTATGTACAAGAATATAACTACTATAATACTACCTCCTATGTACAAGAATATAACTACTATAATACTACCTCCTATGTACAAGAATATAACTACTATAATACTACCTCCTATGTACAAGAATATAACTACTATAATACTACCTCCTATGTACAAGAATATAACTACTATAATACTACTCCTATGTACAAGAATATAACTACTATAATACTGCTCCTATGTACAAGAATATAACTACTATAATACTGCTCCTATGTACAAGAATATAACTACTATAATACTACTCCTATGTACAAGAATATAACTACTATAATACTACTCCTATGTACAAGAATATAACTACTATAATACTACTCCTATATACAAGAATATAACTACTATAATACTGCTCCTATGTACAAGAATATAACTACTATAATACTGCTCCTATGTACAAGAATATAACTACTATAATACTACCTCCTATGTACAAGAATATAACTACTATAATACTACTCCTATGTACAAGAATATAACTACTATAATACTACTCCTATATACAAGAATATAACTACTATAATACTACTCCTATGTACAAGAATATAACTACTATAATACTACTCCTATATACAAGAATATAACTACTATAATACTACTCCTATGTACAAGAAATATAACTACTATAATACTACTCCTATGTACAAGAATATAACTACTATAATACTACTCCAGTGTACAAGAATATAACTACTATAATACTACCTCCTATGTACAAGAATATAACTACTATAATACTGTTCCTATGTACAAGAATATAACTACTATAATACTACTCTATATACAAGAATATAACTACTATAATACTACCTCCTATGTACAAGAATATAACTACTATAATACTACTCCTATGTACAAGAATATAACTACTATAATACTGTTCCTATGTACAAGAATATAACTACTATAATACTGCTCCTATGTACAAGAATATAACTACTATAATACTGTCCCTATATACAAGAATATAACTACTATAATACTACTCCTATGTACAAGAATATAACTACTATAACACTTCTCCTATGTACAAGAATATAACTACTATAATACTGCTCCTATGTACAAGAATATAACTACTATAATACTGTCCCTATATACAAGAATATAACTACTATAATACTACTCCTATGTACAAGAATATAACTACTATAACACTTCTCCTATGTATAAGAATATAACTACTATAATACTACCTCCTATGTACAAGAATATAACTACTATAATACTACTCCTATGTACAAGAATATAACTACTATAATACTGCTCCTATGTACAAGAATATAACTACTATAATACTTCTTCCTATGTACAAGAATATAACTACTATAATACTACCTCCTATGTACAAGAATATAACTACTATAATACTACTCCTATGTACAAGAATATAACTACTATAATACTACCTCCTATGTACAAGAATATAACTACTATAATACTACCTCCTATGTACAAGAATATAACTACTATAATACTCCTATGTACAAGAATATAACTACTATAATACTACCTCCTATGTACAAGAATATAACTACTATAATACTACTCCTATGTACAAGAATATAACTACTATAATACTACCTCCTATGTACAAGAATATAACTACTATAATACTACCTCCTATGTACAAGAATATAACTACTATAATACTACCTCCTATGTACAAGAATATAACTACTATAATACTACTCCTATGTACAAGAATATAACTACTATAATACTACCTCCTATGTACAAGAATATAACTACTATAATACTGCTCCTATGTACAAGAATATAACTACTATAATACTGCTCCTATGTACAAGAATATAACTACTATAATACTACTCCTATGTACAAGAATATAAGTACTATAATACTGCTCCTATATACAAGAATATAACTACTATAATACTACCTCCTATGTACAAGAATATAACTACTATAATACTACCTCCTATGTACAAGAATATAACTACTATAATACTACCTCCTATGTACAAGAATATAACTACTATAATACTACCTCCTACGTACAAGAATATAACTACTATAATACTGCTCCTATATACAAGAATATAACTACTTTAATACTACCTCCTATGTACAAGAATATAACTACTATAATACTACCTCCTATGTACAAGAATATAACTACTATAATATGACCTCCTATGTACAAGAATATAACTACTATAATACTATAAATGCGGCGTAAACACGCCACATTGCGCGGCGTGTTTTCTCCGTGTGAACGAGCCCTAATACTACCGCCTATGTAGAAGAATGTGCCTAGTAATAAGAGTAGTATTGAAGTATATAACACTATAGAAATGTAACAATCTCCAGTAAGCGATATCTTGGCGTCTTCCTCTTATTCTCCCGTATGATCTAATGTCAGTTAATCAGTATAAGCCGGAGAAGTTAAGCTGCAAAATCTTTTTCCTTTCCAGCCCTGAGGCTTCTGGTTCAGGCTTCAGAATCCATCAGTTGTTAGTTTGGCGGTGCGGACGTTGCAGTGTGTAATCTACTTTCCTAAGCTCTATTTATACAGATCCCTCACGCTCCCACTCCGCACCATATGGATCAGGTCTCCTAAACGCTACGTCTACCAGACAGAGAACAATGCTTATGAGCGCTGAGTTTGATACTTATTAGATCGCTCCATTATGCCGTCATCACACATCAGACTTTATGTATTTCTTCAGATTTTTGTATTTCATGTTGCTAAAGATACCTGTTTTATGGCGTTGGAATTAAAGCCACATTGGAGTTTGTCTTCAAATTTGCTTTCTATAATTCAGTCCTCTGGCAACGTGATAAACATCTCGGGCTGTAGACGGCAGACATATGTATCGCATATGGTTTGTTATGCGCAGGAGGGCGACTAATGCCAAGAAAGGCGATCAGAAAGATAATCATGTAAAAGTAGGAACAAAGGGGAGAAACTGAGACAAAAGACAATTTCAGGCACTTGTTTAACTATTTCACGTTACTTTTTAAAGTAAAGTCCCAAACCAGTACGTATGAAGTTTTTGCAGGAAGATTTTTTGAGGCAGAGGCCAATTCAATAAAAGCCTCCGAATTCTCGTTGGTTTGATGTCCTCAGAGGAGGTGGCACCAACTAATGGATCCGGGTCAGGAAGAACCTACATTCTAGTATCTACCCCTCTGGTTTATTGGGGTTGTCCAAAATCTGAAGATCGGTTGGATGTGATGGACTGATGTCTTCAGTGGAGTAACTAGGAATGGCCCCTGTGACGAACTTTTGACATAGGCTTTTCCCCCGACCGACGCCAAAGACCTCGACCAACCAACCCCAGAGTATAATAATCGGAGGCAGGGGAGATAAAAAAAAACAACAAAAACACTGTTTCTTACCTATCCCTGGCCCCACTGCACTCTCCGCCCCTGTCAGCCATCTTCAATGACGTCTGGGACGTCATGTGACCTGGGGGCCTCAGGTAACGTCAGGGTTGTCACGCAAGTAGGCCCGAAGCCTGCCCGGAGAGGTTTTTTTATGTTCCGTTACCTCTCCTGGGACTCTGATCATTATACATGGGGGTCTGAAGAGACCCCTGCGTATAATAGTTCTTGTGGGGCCCACGGCGCCCCTGCCAGGATCGGTAAGTAATTAGGGGCTCCAGCCGGTAACGGCCTATTAAAAAAAACTAAAACGCAGCGGTAGTGGCTGTCGCCGGGCCCCCTAATGTCCCGGGTCCTGTGGCAACCGCTAGCGCTGCTACTCTGGTAGTTACGCTCCTGGATGTCTCCATCCAACCTCATCTACTATGTAATAGGTACAGGATAGGTCATCATTATCAGATCAGCTCCAACGCCTGAATGCTGCACCAAATGGATCATGCAATCACCAGGAGCCGTATATAAGGTATATGAAGCCGCCCTGCTCCGATATAAGTGGACTGGGCTGCAAACACCATCATGCAGTGTACAGCTGGGGAGCTGTATACAGTCTATTGAGCTCTGTACACTGTCATGGTGGCTATAGGGCAGTCCCACTCTCATTCACTTGGGCTGCTTCTGTCCATAAACCTTCTATATGATCATTTCAGGGTCTGTGTGTGAGACCCCAACCAATCTGATAGGTTATCAGTATCAGTCATCCAGGATAGCCTCACTAAGGCCCCGTTCACACGGGAAGCAGAAGGGTGGATTTTGGCACCGAGAATGAAGTGGGGAGCTGCGTCACTCTCTGACCAAAATGCCCCTGCCATGACTGTCGCGGATTCCGACATTCGCGGCTTTCCCCTCCAGAGTAGCCTCAAATGAATGGGCCATCCCCCAGAGGTTGCTGCCGCAAGACCGACGCTGCGGCTCAACGAGCTGCAGAATCCGCCTGAAGAAAGGGCAGCCCGCTTCTTTGGAGAACGCTAGCGGTCTCCATAGACCACCATTGTGAGGGGCGGATTATGACGTGGATTCCGCGCCATAATCCGCCCCCTCTGTACCCGTGTGAACTAGCCCTAAGGTGCATACTGTACCTTAGTCTTATGACTTGCTGTTTTCTTAAAGAAGCCATAAAGTCTTAAAAAGTAAAATAATAACATCCCATGAAAGGGTTAACCGATACCAGGCTGTATACTGTGGGCTGTGTTTCCCGATAAGACGCCGTATACTGGCTTGCTTGTGTATAAAGCCTCTGCTTCCCTCTTTCTATTATTCCTCTGATAGTCCGCCGTGGCAGAATCTGTTATTTTTAGCCGACGTCTTGGGTGTAAAGCTTCTATCGTTGTGTTTTTTCTTCAGAAAAGCTCATTAAAACGTACTCTGATCTCTCTTGCTGACAGTCTCTTCGATACTGACAGGGAAATAATCTTTTTTTCCTGCATCCTTGGAGCGCGGTCAGCGTCTCCAGCAGACGTGGTGTGGGTTAGGTGAGACATTTGTGGAATGTTTGTTACCTCCACTGACTCCAGAGCGAGCCGAGGGGACGAGATTCTGAAGGGTCTTCTCATTGGTATCCACAATTCAGGAGGAAAATACACGAGTAGGAGTCGGTGTGTGTGAATATCTGTGGTTGTACGGTAGAGTAGCGTGGCCAATATTATACAACACAAGCTGCTAACATGTTCCTGCAATGTGCATGAGAGTTACCACGTCTGAGCCACACAATACCCAAAGAGTAACCTTCAGCATGTGTCTTCTATCTGCAGCTATTATGTCCTGGGGGCTGAAGAGACTACAGAGTATAATAATGTCACTTCTGGATTGATCCAAACTTCTTTGACCCAAGCTATCCAGACCTGAAACAAAACGAATCCTGGGAGGTTGTCCATCTCTAATAGAGACCAGCCGGGTACCAGGACGTAGGGTTGAGCCAATCTTGAGATTTCAGGATCGTTTTCAAAATCCGATTTTCGATCATTTTCCAGCCGATCCAGATCATGAAATTTGCTCGATCGTGGATCGGGATCTGATCTTTCCCAATCTCAATCGCTCAAACCCTAGTCAATGCTTCTCGATGGGAAAAGTCACTTTTAGGGTTGAGCCGATCTTGAGATTTCAGGACAGTTTTTAACCCCTTCCCGCCAATGGCATTTTTTGATTTTCGTTTTTCGTTTTTGACTCCCCTCCTTCTAAACCCCATAACTTTTTATTTCTCTGCTCCCAGAGTCATATGAGGTCTTAATTTTTGCGGGACAATTTTTTCTTCATGATGCCGCCATTATTTATTCTGTAGAATGTACTGGGAAGCAGGAAAAAAATTCAGAATGGGGTGGATTTGAAGAAAAAATGCATTTCTGCGACTTTCTTACGGGCTTTGGTTTTTACGGCGTTCACTGTGCAGCCAAAATGACATGTCCCCTGTATTCTGTGTTTCGGCACGGTTCCAGGGATACCAAATTTATATGGTTTTATTTACATTTTGACCCCTAAAAAAAATTCCAAAAATTTTCTAAAAGTCGCCATATTCCGACGGCCGTAACTTTTTTATACATAGGTGTACAGGGATGTATAGGGCGTCTTTTTTTGCGGGGCCGGGTGTACTTTGTAGTTCTACCATTTTCGGGAAATGTTATTGCTTTGATCACTTTTTATTCAAATTTTTATCAGAATTAAAACAGTGAAAAAACAGCGGTTTGGCACTTTTGACTATTTTTCCTGCTACGGCGTTTACCGAACAGGAAAAATATTTGTATAGATTTGTAGAGCGGGCGATTTCGGACGCGGGGATACCTAACATGTATATGTTTCACAGTTTTTAACTACTTTTATATGTGTTCTAGGGAAAGGGGGGTGATTTGAACTTTTAATACTTTTTATATTTTTTTATATTTTTTTTTACTTTTTTTTTATTTTTTTTTTTGCATTTATTAGACCCCCTAGGGGTGTTGAACCCCAGGGTGTCTGATCACTAATGCAATGCATTACAATGCTAATGCATTGCAATGCATTGCAAAAAATCATCATCTCTTTTGCAGGCTGTATACACCAGCCTGCAAAAGAGAGAATTTGCAGACTGGCTGGGAGCCCTTAACAAGGCTCCCGGCTGTCATGGCAACGGGGGGTCGGCCCTGGAGCATGCTCCAGGAGCCGGCGATCCTTGCCAAAATGGCGGCGCCCATGCGCCGCCGGGAAGATGGCGCCTCCGGCGCCTTTGACAGCAGCGCCGGAGGGGTTAATGCCTCCGATCGGTCCGGGGACCGATCGGAGGCATCAGAGCCGGTTGTCTACTGCTTAAAGCAGTAGACACCCGGCGGCTATGACGGCCGCCCGGCTCCCGGGCGGTCGCCATAGTTACAGACCCGACACGCGCCGTACTATTACGGCGCATGTCGGGAAGGGGTTAAAATCCGATTTTCGATCATTTTCCAGCCAATCACAATCGTGAAATTTGCTCGATCGCTGATTGGGATCTGATCTTTCCCGATCCCGATCGCTCAACCCTAGTCAATAGTTCTCTATGGGAAAAGTCACCTTTAGGGCTGAGCGATCTTGAGATTTGTGGATCGTTTTTAAAATCCAATTTTCCTTCCCGATCACGATATTTGCTCGATCGCTGATCGGGATTTGATCGTTCCCAATCGCTCAACCCTACCAGGAAGGCATTGGAATCATCTGATCACTTCTCTCTTCTTCTGAGCTGTTTCACGGCAAGACAATCCATCCTTTCTTATAGAATAACTCATGTTATGGGGTCGCTCCACCCAGGGAGACAGTTACCTACTAGTGTTGAGCGATTAATATTCGATCAAATACCTCAATTAAACGCATTGAATATTCGAAGCATTTAACCCCTTGGTGTTCGGCCAATTACACGTATTCCTATGTGGGCGAGGTATTCCTTCGAATACTACTCGCTCATCACTGTTACCTGCTCCTTGACCCACAGCCTATAGTCATCTCCTAAGACTTCGTGCCCTGAGGCAGGAGCAGAGCCGTGCACAGAACACAACACATACACAATGTAATTCCTAGGTGTACAATGGCTGCCTATCGTAACCCCGCTTTACCATACAATGCTATAAACGCCATTATCTACAACACACCATTGCATTATTTCTTATTGTCGGTCATTATCATTAAGTTTCTTCCTGCCATTATCAGTAAAACTTCCAAACTTTCCCATAGACACGAGAACACTTTCAGAAAAATCTTCTTTTCTTCTATTTTTTCCTTTAAAGCAATTTATTTGTGTACGAGATGACGGCTGTTCTGATTCATTGTACCAGCGCCTTAATACCTGTGGGTTTCGCTTGTCCTACTCTGTATGGATTTGCTAAGAACTTCACTTTGCTAAAAGCAAATCACATCAGTTTCTCGTGTAATAAGACACTGACAATTTTTGCACATTAAAACAATTTACCAGCAGCAATGTGATCGGCGGACTAATGGATCTCTATTATGCCGCGTTCTGTTCTGTACTAAACTGTTGTTGTTGTTGGATGTTGCTGCGCCGCGACCCAGAATGCCATCTTGTTTAACTCTGCAGTTGCCAAGACTAATATGAGTGATATACTTTGTGTCTTCCCTATATATTTGAATTAAAAATTGGCCATAGATAGAAGATATCTGTGATCAGTGGCGTGCACTGTCAATCTCAGGATAGGGTTGAGCGATCGGGATCGGAAAAGATCGGATGCCGATCAGCAATCGAGCAAATTTCACGATCGGGATCGGCTGGAAAATGATCGGAAATCAGATTTTGAAATCTCAAGATCGGCTCAACCCTAAAAGTGACTTTTCCCATAGAGAAGCATTGACTAGGGTTGAGTGATCGGGATCGGAAAAGATTGGATTCCGATTGGCGCTCTTGCAAATTTCAAGATCAGGATTGACTGGAAAATGATCGGAAATCGGATTTTAAAATCGATCCTGAAATCTCAAGATCGGCTCAACCGTAGAAGGTATCCCACCGCAGAGGGCGCCATTGCAAAGTCTGTACCTTATACGCCCCTTCGAATCATGCCCCAGCCCCACATACAGTCATGACTCATCCTAGCAATATGCCTATCTGATAACATATGGACCCTATAGAAATCCTCAAATCTTCAAAGACCCCATGGACATGACCGTGCACAACGTACAGGTCTGTCATTGGTATCCATACACCCTCCATGATTTTGGCTGACCCATACACTTGAATGAATGGACAGGACCGCAGAAACAAACACGTATAAGACCGGCCCCAAATCGGGGAACAAGAATGACAGATGTGGGTCAGAAAACTGTAGAGATTAGGGTTAAGCGATCAGAATTGGAAAAGATCAAATCCTGATCAGCAATCGAGCAAATATCACGATCACAATCGGCTGGAAAATTATCGAAAATCGGATTTTGAAATCTCAAGATCGGCTCAATCCTAGAGAAGCATTGAATAGGGTTGAGCGATCGGGATCGGGAAAGATCGGATTCCGATCGGTGATCGAGCGAATTTCACGATTGCGACCAGGATCGGCTGGAAAATGATCGGAAATCGAATTTTGAAATCTCAAGATCGGCTCAACCCTAAAGAAGCATTGAATAGGGCTGAGCGATCGGGATCGGGAAAGATCGGATTCCGATCGGTGATCGAGCGAATTTCACGATTGCGACCAGGATCGGCTGGAAAATGATCGGAAATCGGATTTTGAAATCTCAAGATTGGCTCAACCCTAAAGAAGCATTGAATAGGGCTGAGCGATTGGGATCGGGAAAGATCGGATTCCGATCGGTGATCGAGCGAATTTCACGATTGCGACCAGGATCAGCTGGAAAATGATCGGAAATCGGATTTTGAAATCTCAAGATCGGCTCAACCCTAAAGAAGCATTGAATAGGGCTGAGCGATTGGGATCGGGAAAGATCGGATTCCGATCGGTGATCGAGCGAATTTCACGATTGCGACCAGGATCAGCTGGAAAATGATCGGAAATCGAATTTTGAAATCTCAAGATCGGCTCCAGCCGATCCCGATTATGAAATTTGCTTGATCACTGATCGGAATCCGATCTTTTCCAATCGCTCATTCCTAGTCTAAGCTTCTCTATGGTAAAAGTCACTTTTAGGGTTGAGCCGATCTTGAGATTTCAAAATCTGATTTCCGATCATTTTCCAGGCCATCCCGATTGTGAAATTTGCTCGATGATAGGAAATCAGATTTTGAAATCTCAAAATCGGCTCAACCCCAAAAGTGACTTTTCCCATAGAGAAGCATTGACTAGGGTTGAGCGATCGGGATCGGGAAAGATTGGATCCCGATTGGTGATCAAGCAAATTTCACAATCGCAATTGGGATTGGCTGGAAAATGATTGGAAATCAGATTTTAAAATTGATCCTGAAATCACAAGATCGCTCAACCATAGTAGCAATCAGAGAGCAAATATGGAAAAGATCCTGATATGAGAAGGGCAAGTATGGGGGGGGGGGGGGAGGTCACCATTGGCCACCACTGGTCTTCAGGAAAGGGAGAGAGTAAAGGAGTCTTAAAGGATTAGTAAATTGTATATTTTATTTCCTTGGTATTTACATAAGGCAATTCTCAATATATGGTTAATATCGGGCTTTGGTACATTAAAGCCTGACCTAATCCATAGGCAATGATGGCGGCGTTCCCCTTTAAGCCTTTCCTATATACTGTGAGTTTGTCAGAGCGATGCAGGAGATGACAAGGAAAGGAACGACGTCTGCGGAAAGATAAATGGAGTCGTTTACTGCATGTGTCACTGGTAGACAGTCATCATAAAACAGATGAGAAAACACAATTATTGGAGGGTAATTCGGCAGAATAATGAGATGTGCTAATTGTTAAACAAATGCCTCGAAATGAGATGTTCTGAAAGGTGCAATGCAGAAACGCCTCAAACCCCAGCGTCCCTAAAATGACTAGTAACTTCTACTGACACTTCATACAACTTTTTAGCGGCAACGTTTCCTGCCTAGACTGGAGGCGGCCATGTTGTTTGCTTAGGCCGGAGGTGCTCAGTGATGTCATGGGGCGTCTTATAAGTAAAGGGTAACACAAGCCAAGGACACGGGGGGCATAAATAAAGCACCCGGGGGTATAAGTCTGCACTCTGCAAATGTACTGATCGTACCTCTGTCTGTATCAGGCATTCTGGCAACATTGCAGTTCGTTGCTCTGATCCTATGACAAATCAAAGCAATGCACTGTACTGACAGTAGTGTGAACCTACCCCAAGATCCTGCTTGCAGATCGGGTTGCAAAATGGCGGCCTCCATTGTATCTAAAGACAGGAAAACTGAAATATTTAAAGGATATTCTAATCCTCCGTCTTATAACATTCCCTGTAAGGATTACCTCTCGTTTCTATGAATAGATCAGGTGAATGAGGAAAATTCTTCTGCCTGCCGATCTGATCAGTTCACTGCCAGATCCATCTTCACTTCTCTCTAGGCCCCACGTTGCGGAAACGCAGCTTCTTTTGTTGCAGATTTTGTTGCAGTTTTTTGCTACAGAGGGAATGGAGAATGTATAGGAAGTTCTTATACTACTCCATTCTGCTCAATCCACTTCTGGGTTTGACTCAAAAAACCGCAACAAAATCTGCAACAAAAGAAGCTGCGATTCCGCAACGTGGGGCCTCAGTATAGTTGTGAGATACAAATCTTAGGTCCCTTTAATGGTTTTCCACCTTAGATTCCTCTTCACTTTCCGGCCCTGTGCCTTGATTTTCCAATGCGGGTTTCTCACTAGGTAGCCTCGGAGCTTGCGGCTGAAACAGATGTCGTATCCGTAGTAAGAGCGGGACGGTTACTTTATCTGTCCTTTGTTGGTCTCTGTAAATTTAAGGATGGAGCCAAATTCCTCCATGTGAACTTACCCTTATGTATCTGCTCCAGGGGGTATACAGTCCTATGAAAAAGTTTGTGCCCCCCTATTAATCTTAATCATTTTTAGTTCTAAATATTTTGGTGTTTGCCATGTCAGTTTGATATATCTAATAACTGATGGACACAGTAATATTTCAGGATTGAAATGAGGTTTATTGTACTAACAGAAAATGCGCAATATGCATTAAACCAAAATTTGACCGGTGCAAAAGTATGGGCACCCTTATCATTTTATTGATTTGAATTCCCCTAACTACTTTTTACTGACTTACTGAAGCACAAAATTGGTTTTGTAACCTCAGTGAGCTTTGACCTTCATAGCCAGGTGTATCCAATCATAAGAAAAGGTATTTAAGGTGGCCAATTGCAAGTTGTTCTCCTATTTGAATCTCCTCTGAAGAGTGGCATCATGGGCTACTCAAAACAACTCTCAAATGATCTGAAAACAAAGATTGTTCAACATAGTTGTTCAGGGGAAGGATACAAAAAGCTGTCTCAGAGATTTAACCTGTCAGTTTCCACTGTGAGGAACATAGTAAGGAAATGGAAGAGCACAGGGACAGTTCTTGTTAAGCCCAGAAGTGGCAGGCCAAGAAAAATATCAGAAAGGCAGAGAAGAAGAATGGTGAGAACAGTCAAGGACAATCCACAGACACCTCCAAAGAGCTGCAGCATCATCTTGCTGCAGATGGTGTCACTGTGCATCGGTCAACTATACAGCGCACTTTGCACAAGGAGAAGCTGTATGGGAGAGTGATGAGAAAGAAGCCGTTTCTGCACGTACGCCACAAATAGAGTTGCCTGAGGTATGAAAAAGCACATTTGGAGAAGCCAGCTTCATTTTGGAAACAAAAATTGAGTTGTTTGGTTATAAAAAAAGGCGTTATGCATGGCGTCCAAAAAGAAACAGCATTCCAAGAAAAACACATGCTACCCACTGTAAAATTTGGTGGAAGTTCCATCATGCTTTGGGGCTGTGTGGCCAATGCCGGCATCGGGAATCTTGTTAAAGTTGAGGGTCGCATGGATTCCACTCAGTATCAGCAGATTCTTGAGAATAATGTTCAAGAATCAGTGACGAAGTTGAAGTTACGCCGGGGATGGAGATTTCAGCAAGACAATGATCCAAAACACCGCTCCAAATCAACTCAGGCATTCATGCAGAGGAACAATTACAATGTTCTGGAATGGCCATCCCAGTCCCCAGACCTGAATATCATTGAACATCTGTGGGATGATTTGAAGCGGGCTGTCCATGCTCGGCCACCATCTAACTTAACTGAACTTGAATTGTTTGTCCAAAATAACTTTATCCAGGATCCAGGAACTGATTAAAAGCTACAGGAAGCGACTAGAGGCTGTTATCTTTCCAAAAGGAGGATCTACTAAATATTAATGTCACTTTTCTGTTGAGGTGCCCATACTTTTGCACCGGTCAAATTTTGGTTTAATGCATATTGCGCATTTTCTGTTAGTACAATAAACCTCATTTCAATCCTGAAATATTACTGTGTCCATCAGTTATTAGATATATCAAACTGAAATGGCTGCTGCAAATACCAAAATATTTAGAACTAAAAATGATTAAGATTAATAGGGGTGCCCAAACTTTTTCATAGGACTGTATGCTTCCTCCTTCCCCTCACTCTCTCCATAGACTTCTATGAACTACAGTCTGTTTTCAGTGAAGATGGGACTGAGCAGTGAATGGAGGAGATTAGCAGAGAGGAGAAAAGCTGATGACTGGAGAAAGAAGCATTTTACTCTGAATCCTCGTATATTACTACATTTCTTACATTCACCTGAACTATTCATTTACAAAAACAAAACCAAATGACAAATACTGTAATCCTTGGATGGAAGCTCATCATACCATATACCGTGGATCATTCTCTAGATCAGACTCTATAGAAAGGGTTACAAAGCCTGGCCCATAGGATTGTATACATAAAGTGCAGACGCACCAGCTGGTTCAGGTCCTACAGTAAAGTGTAAATGGTGCAAGTGCTGACATCAATGACAACTGTGCTTGACTGCCCTTACATGAACAAAATACAAAATAACACAAAAGGGACATTTTTTCCTTTTGTCACTTATTGAAAGTGAGGAGATTTTGTGATGTGGTTGGAAGGTTTATCCAGGGTCAAAGTAGGAATTTGGTGAACTACATCAGTGGGCCACATCCTTTTTTGCACCAGGAACCGGGAAGAGTATTCGTCCATGGCCCTGCAGAGGCGGGGTTTTGGACATATGGAGGCGGGGTTATAGGCGGGCTCCACTGTATGCACGGGAAGGCTCTGCACCGGGATGCTCCGTGGGGCAGGCAGGTGTGACAAGAGTATCTAAGCGGTCATACAAAATCGCTAGACACTTTGCGCTAGACCACATTGCTATTGTAACGTGTAAACTATCGGGTAGCGCGGCGTTCTTAGCCATTCCACTATAGTGGGGTACTGGACTGGCCTCAGTCTTAGCTGGATACTTCTCGCTAGGCCATGTTGCTATGATATTGTGTAAAGTACCGGGTAGCATGGTGCCCTGTAGCTGCTACATTATGCGGTGCTACCCGATAGTTTACATGTTAACCATAGCAATGTGGCCAAGAGCGAAGTATCCAGCTAAGACTGAGGCCAGCCCACCACCCCACCCCACGGCCCGGTCCTGGTCCCCAAAATGGTGTGTGGCGACTCCTGCGCTACATCATGGGCACCGTAAAATAGGACAAGTTGGGGTGGTACTTTGTATAATATTGTAAGACATGTCAATATAAAGTTCTACAATTTTAGAAACCTTCACGTCTGGAGACCCTCAATAAGTAAAAAGCCTCAACTAAGCAGATAAGGAACCAAAATTGTATGTAATAGGAAAGAAATACAGGAAGGCGCAACACTAACTATGGACATCCCATTTCTGTGTTACAAAAATATATACTGTATATAATATATCATATATCTGCTAGCTATCCCAGCCAAAGTCATGGCCGGTCATTTGGTAGAACTTCATATTGAATGGCCTGTAGAACTCTCGCAATCTCTGGACGACTTCTGGGTCTATGTTGGGATGAGTCCTGCCCTTGGTTTTGCCCAGACAGTGGGGTTTACTGCTGCCCTCCGCCTTTTTTAGGCACGGAAACCCCTTCGTCTTATTGAAATAAAAATGTTTGTCCGTGATGATTCGCTTCAGTCCCAGGAAGTCCTGGACACGTCCGAGTTCTCCAGCAGGATCGGTGATCAGTCTCTCTCCGCTCACAAAGAGGATCTGGCTCATCGGGAAATACTGGAGCCAGTTCTCCAAGTGCTTGGCGTAGATGCCAATCTGGATGGCGCTCCATGAGATGTCGATGAGACCCGTAGTCCTGTTTTTAAAGGTCAAGCTCTCAAAGGTGGGGATGTCCGGCCTCTTGGACAACGTCTGGGTGTAATCCGATATGACACGAGTTACTGGGTCCCGCACCACCACGATCAGCTTAGCGTCCTTGGACATGGCAGAGATCCGGGCTGGAGCCTCCTTTGTCACAAAGTAACTGGGAGTCTTTTCCATGGTGATCTGACCGTCTAATGTCCTCGGCATCAACTCCCTGCAGGAAACCAAACAGTATATTAGTGAAATTGTCAGATAGATGATATATTTGCATGAAGCTAATTAATGGAAACAAATTAGAAGACCATCCTCCATTAAAACACCAATTTTTTGGACAATTGTTGCAGCTCTCAAGTCTCAAAAATGCCTTCACCTTCCTTCTTGTAGACCTCTACCACCGGAGGAGGGTCAGGATACCTCCATACTCACTAGCTGGTTGGCCATTTCCACTGACTTTGGTTTAGCTGACTGTTGGTCATCCAACAGTAGGGTTGAGGGATCGGAAAAGTTTGGATCGTTGATCGAGAAAATTTCTCCAGCTGGAAAATTATCGGAAATCAGTTTTAAAATCGATCCTGCAGTCTCAAGATCAGCTCTACCCTATCCACCACAACTACTAAGTGGAAGGTCAGGGGCGTTTACCCCTAAAATTATAAAAAAAGATCTAACTTCTTAAAAGAAAGTTGCAGCACGCTGCGGATACGGTGAGAGGAGCAGAAAGATTTGGCTCCCAACTTGCTAGAGCTGTAACCTCCCCCTCGTGGCTCTGAGGAGACAATTAGCACTTCATGTAACGAAGCCAAACTGGAGCTGACACAGGAGCCCAGGGCACCACACGTAATTACACCAATTTACTAATGCTACAAAGCTCTAATTCGTCTTAGAAACAATCACCTCTCCCGGGATGGCGGTGAAATATTACCGACTGATGATAATCAGCCTCATACACAACATAAGCTTCAGGAGATCTACCAGCTGGACGAGCACTACAAGACCCAGCAGGGAACGGCAGCAGGAAAATGAGGTTGCACATAAAAATATTCACATTGTAATAACAAAATGGGGCGGTGGGTGATTTGGAGAATCTATTATGGTGGTCCTGTGTCATCTGATGTGTCAGATCTATCTATCTATCTATCTATCTATCTATCTATCTATCTATCTCCTATCTATCTATCTATCTATCTATCTATCTATCTATCTATCTATCTATCTATCTCCTATCTATCTATCTCCTATCTATCTATCTATCTATCTATCTATCTATCTCCTATCTATCTATCTATCTATCTATCTATCTATCTATCTTCTATCTATCTATCTATCTATCTATCTATCTATCTATCTATCTATCTATCTATCTCCTATCTATCTATCTCCTATCTATCTATCTATCTATCTATCTATCTATCTATCTCCTATCTATCTATCTATCTATCTATCTATCTATCTATCTCCTATCTATCTATCTATCTATCTATCTATCTATCTCCTATCTATCTATCTATCTATCTATCTATCTATCTATCTATCTATCTATCTCCTATCTATCTATCTATCTATCTATCTCCTATCTATCTATCTATCTATCTATCTCCTATCTATCTATCTATCTATCTATCTATCTATCTTCATTGTTCCGTTACCTTTCGTTTTAATAACAACTATCACCTTTGTATACATGACATAAAGTGAAGGTCTTTCGGTCTTTCTGCGCTCCTCGCGCTCCGCTCACCCACCCCGGCCCGCCACCCACCCTTGCGTCTTGAAATCATTACCTTGCACTTGTGCACACAATCTGCCACATGCCATCACTTATACACTACAGATTGCTGAGCCGCCTGCAACATGATAGCAGAGACCTCCATAATCTGTTCGGCCTTTGACTGCCAGTCAGGGTGAATAAAGGCGAAGCTTTGCATCGGTTTTGACAACTCCACTCAAGCTGACGTCTTTCTACACAGGGATTAATTCATTATATGGCAGCTGGGGGTGCGGGAGCGCCCGGGTGATCCATGGCAGCAGCTGAGCAAATTAAGCAAACAAATACTAAATAATGATTTGGCGAGAGGCAATTTAGGAAGGTTATTGCGCGGGGAAGACACATTATCAAAATCTTATTACTGGCTGCTGTGTAATAATATCTGTCAATTGTGCCAGATTATTGATGTCTGAATAAAGCAATAATATGGAGAGAGCCAAAATGGAGGGGCGCCAGAGGGGGAGCGAGGGCCAGATCAAGCAGAATTGTGGCCAATGGAAGATCGCTTGGCGACAACAGTAACACGGGGCGGTGGCGGTCGGGGATCTCCCTGATGACATTGGGCGCTTTTCATCCCCCTGTGGTTAAGATTGAGAGGCCTTGTAAAAATATTCTATTGCCTGGTGTCATTATATGATCTTGTGAGATGCCAAACAAGGGTTTCCTTTATGAAGAGACTCAAAGACTCCAGCTGTTTCTTATAGAGGACCCTGGGAAGACACTAAAGCTTGAGGAGTAGGGTTGATCCGATCTTGAGATTTCAGAATCGATTTTAAAATCCAATTTCCGATCGGCTGATCGCGATCATGAAATTTGCTCAATTGCCTATCGGGATCCGATCTTTTCCAATCCCGATCGTTCAACCCTATTGAGGAATATTTGTATTTCTGCAGGATGTAATCGTCATCCTTACTAGCAATGGACCCCAACCAGTGGTGCAGGGCCACATGGGCTAACAAAAATGGGGCTCCCCAGCTGCTTTCATGCCAAATACTATTGTGCACTAGTAGAACCAAGGAGATGACACCAGCGGCACGGACTGGCATGTGCTCAGCGCTACGTTGGGAGTCTTAATTGATAACCTAGTTTATTGATAGTTGAATTGGAAAGTGCATGTAATGATCATCAATTACTCTGGACCCGGGAAATTCTTTGTAGAATCATTGGCTGTATCTGCAGAGTGAGGATTCCTGTTCACACAACAACACATGCTAGAAAAAAGTGGTCACCCTAAGATCATGGTGACATCAGGCTAAGGAAGACACTGTGAGGCTACAACTAGGACTATAATATGGTAAAACACCAGTGTCCCTTTAAATGGCTCAAGAAAAGTCCAAAGGAATCTCCAGGGTATTGACATATTACCAAGATCCAGATACCACCGAAGTCATGTCACCTTTCATAAAGCCCCTTTATCAACACCTGGGGCTAAAGCTGTCCCATTCTCAGGGCTTGCAGGTCATGCATTGCAATCTACAACAAGCATGTATACAAGGCTGGGGCTTTGTGGTGCCTGTGAGTGAAGCTGACCCATCCCGGGAAACCTTGGGATACCAGTGACTAGTCCGCAGCCTCCCACTGGTTTTACAAGTCTAATGCTATCCTTTTATGATGTCTCCCTTCAGTAGTAGATTTTGGAGTCGAGAAGGAATTATTTTTCCCCTTTTTATTTTTTTTGGGGAATTGGCATGAGCTCATGGGGTTTTTTGTCTTCCCCTGGATCAACACGGTAGGGGATTGTAGGGTTATAGGTTGGACTTGATGGACTGATGTCTTCATCCAACCTCATCTACTATGTCACTTTGTAACTATGTATTGTTGAGACCCCAAGCAAAGTTCTGTTTAGAGGCCCCCTGATGACACTCCCACTACTCTCTTATTGCCCCACACTTAGTAAACTGCCCCTTTAGTGCCCCCACACATAGTATACTAATCTCTTTTGCCCACACATAGTATACCACCCCCTTAGCACGACTGATGGTCCGTATGTGGCTCCATGCAGATGCTTTGGTTTCCTGGTGGGTGACACTGCCCCCGACACTCTAAATAAACAGAATCTGACAACCATAAACCAGCCCCAATCTTTGGGTTCCCCATACGTAGGCCCAGGGTGTGTGTACATCTCCGCCAAAATAGTGCGTCATGCCTTTTTTAAGTATCCCCCCTTAATGGGTACAGTAGTAATTTCCTAGACGCGAGAAGTGCTTATCCTTCCCCGGCCTGACATAATCCATCGTTAAATCAATTGTCTAATTGTGAAATTGCTCGGGCTAATTGGAAGGCGTAAGACGCTGGTACGTTCCTTCGCTCAGGTCTGGGAGAACAGATGGGGTGTTTAAAGCATTAGCAAAGCTTAGATTTGATCAATCAATTACAGTATGTGACACTTGTTAGGATTATGGGATCTTCAGCCTACGGCGCGGAGCCAGCTCTGCACATTAACCTTCCGTAAATGACAGGCGAGCGCCGGAGCGGGGTGGGCAGTGATGACAGCCGAGTCTTTCTACATGGAGCAGACGCTATGTACACACCGGAGCAGATTGTGCGCCATCAGTTTGTAATCAGGAATTCTGCAACTATTTATCACAATCCAACGTCTTCTTTTTGTGGCTCAGTTTTTTGGTTTCCATATTCAACCATTGGTAAGTGGAGAAATGGTCACCAGTAGGGTTATTTGCCCCGTATACTAGCATATACGGTATATCCCGCAGCACATACCTTGTTTACACCAAAAACTCATTTATTATTTGAAGGGGTTTCGAAGATTGGGAGTAACTTTGGGGGGGGGGAGTTACCTGTGCTGGGCCTTCTTTGCCTGAAGGCTTAAAGGGATCCTATCATTAGAATCCCTTTTTTTCTAACTAACATGTAGGAACAGCCTTAGGAAAGGCTCTTCTTCTCCTACCTAAAGATGTCTTCTCCGCGCCGCCGTTCGCTTGAAATCCTGGTTTTTTTTGGTATGCAAATGAGTTCTCGCAGCACTGGGGGCGGTCCCCAGCGTTCAAACAGCACTGGGGGCGTCCCAAATGCTGTGAGAGAACTCTCTCCAGCGCCACCTCCATCTTCTTCAGGAATGTCCTCTCTTCGCGTCTTCTTCCTGCGCAGGCTTCAAACTTCTAGGCCTAGGGCAAAGCCGTCTGCGTATGCCTGCCGGCCACAAGAAAATGGCCGCTTACACAGTATTGTAAGTGGCCATTTTCTTGTGGCTAGCAGGCATGGAGAGGCCTAGAAGTTTGAAGCCAGTGCCGGAAGAAGACGCAAAGAGAGGCTGATCTTGAAGAAGATGGAGGCGGCGCTGGAGAGAGTTCTCTCGCATCTTTGAGGACGTCCCCCGCCCTCAGTGCTGCCAGAGAACTCATTTGCATACTGGCGAAAACCAGGATTTCTACGGAACGGCGGCGTGGAAAAGACATCTAAAGGTAGGAGACGAATAGACTTTCTTAAGGCTATTCCTACGTGTTAGGGAGAAAAAAAATTGCATTTTAATGATAGGATCCCTTTAAAAAAGGATATTTTTTAGATAAGCGCAGGCGGAATCAGTGTTTTGCTGTCATATCAGCAGTCTGTATGTAATAATTAAAAAAAAACAAAAAACAAACAATAAAACCCTTTAAAAAAGATTTTACACTCACCGGACTGACTCAATAATAAAGGATGTTGAACAATCTGTGGACAGAGCAAACTGCTCTATGTCAAAACATGGAAAATCAGATCATTGGCAATGAAAGGGTTACCTGTCCTTTGTGTTATTGCAGCGGTCTGGCTCACACAATACAGATATTCTCCCTCACTTCTATTACAATTATTACATGTGACTAAACTTTGTTGTAGTTCTCCTACTCCTTGCTGTATTATGAGGTCTGCAGCACTCAGTGCTCAGTGCAGGAGGGGGGTAGGCATATGTCCAACAGGGGAGGACCTGCTATTTAAGGACAGGGGTCTCTAATGAAGTGGCCTGTGTAGGTGCAAGCTCTATAAGGATCGTGATCATCCCAATCCCAGGATTTACATGCTGCAGTCGATGCTTGTAAAGCGCAATCTCACCTATACCTCCCAACCGTCCCAATTTCTGCAGCATCCCGATGGGCGGGAGGTATGTCCCGGTATCAACTCAATGGCATCCTACGGACGCTGATGAGCACATAAACAAGGAAAGCAGGAGCTGTCACAGCCCAGCTCCTGCCTTACCTCTGCGCTCTGGCTTCTGCATGTGTAGATGCAATGTGATGACGTCACATCGGGCCTACAACTAAGTGAGTGGAGGGAGAGAGCGGCGGGGTAGCGATGGAAGGTGAGTATAAGGGTTTGTTTGTGTTGAACATTGAGGAGAACATAATGTAGAGGGCCCATGAAACTGGGGGCAGATGAAGCGGGGGGGAACAGCATGACACTGGGGCAGATGAAGGGGGGAACATCATGACACTGGGGCAGATGAAGGGGGAACAGCATGACACTGGGGCAGATGAAGGGGAGGTGGCATGACACTGGGGCAGGTGAAGGGGAGGTGGCAAAACACTGGGGCAGATGAAGGGGGGGACAGCATGATGTTGGGGCATATAAAGGGGGGGAACAGCATGACACTGGAGCAGATGAAGAGGGGAATGACATGACACTGGGGCAGATGAAGGGGGGGAACAGCATGACACTGGGGCAGATGAAGGGGGGAATGGCATGACACTGGGGCAGATGGAGGGGGAGAACTGCATGACACTGGGGCAGATTAAGGGGGGAATGGCATGACACTGGGGCATATGAAGGGGGGGACAGCATCACACTGGGGCAGATGAAGGGGGAAAAGAACGGCATGAAACTGTAGAGATGGGGGACATGAAACTGTGGTCAGAGATGAGGGGACATGAAACTGGGGGCAGAGATGAAGGGGGTATATGAAACTGGGGAGAAATGCAGGGGGGAATATAATTTACAGGTGACTATAATAGGATTATACTGTGTAGGGGCACATGAAAAATGAACAAGAATGGGCGGAGTCAGCATAAAATTGGGGCGGAGCTAAACTTGCAGCGGTGTGCGCGTCACATATTTTGTCCCTCTTTCGGTTCTTCGAAAGTTGGGAGGTATGATCTCATCTAATCTATAAGATTAAATGTCTACAACTACCTTGGTCAGACCTTGAGGAGGAGATAAGGAGATAACCAGCGCTCCTTTATATAGGTCTTACCCCATGTTCTTTAGCTATTAGCACCATGAAACACCTCCAAGGCTTCTTCCCTTCCAAATTAAAGCCGAGACCGCAGGAATGAGCCCGTAAATAGGATGTAAGTGTTATCAGAACTGCTGGGTGTAATGTGCGAGGACGCAGGAAGCAAGACTTCATAAATACTTGGCAGCCATAACTGTATCATGGATTTGCCGCGCTGCCTCAGTACACCGACCTCCGCTTGCAAAAAGAGTGCCGCTATTATATTCTCTAGCAATTTTGTTTGAATTATGAAATCTGGATGACATTGTGAGTCCATGTAAGACTCCGATACACATCCGCTGGCCCTCACTCATTGCAATGAATCGCATGCAGAGATACAGATGTTTCCTCTGATGCCCGGCCAGTATTAGTCTTGTTTAGTTATTTACTGGCTGAGGCGTTAATCATTTTCAGTGATTCTTCCTAAACCCCCAACCCCCCCCCCCCCCTCCCCCTCACTGAGCCCTCCATGGGTGCCAATAAATCTACTACTTGGAGGCTTCTGTCCTCTCCATAAAGGGTTTGTGGACCTAAAACTCTGCAAGACCTTGTATAACCCTGAATCCTTACGGCATAGTAGTTATATTCTTGTACATAGTAGTAGTATTATAGTAGTTATATTCTTGTACATAGGAGTAGTATTATAGTAGTTATATTCTTGTACATAGGAGTAGTATTATAGTAGTTATATTCTTGTACATACGAGGTAGTATTATAGTAGTTATATTCTTGTACATAGGAGTAGTATTATAGTAGTTATATTCTTGTACATAGGAGTAGTATTATAGTAGTTATATTCTTGTACAGAGGAGGTAGTATTATAGTAGTTATATTCTTGTACATAGGAGCAGTATTATAGTAGTTATATTCTTGTATATACTAGTAGTATTATAGTAGTTATATTCTTGTATATACTAGTAGTATTATAGTAGTTATATTCTTGTACATAGGAGTAGTATTATAGTAGTTATATTCTTGTATATACTAGTAGTATTATAGTAGTTATATTCTTGTACATAGGAGGTAGTATTATAGTAGTTATATTCTTGTATATACTAGTAGTATTATAGTAGTTATATTCTTGTACATAGGAGGTAGTATTATAGTAGTTATATTCTTGTATATACTAGTAGTATTATAGTAGTTATATTCTTGTACATAGGAGTAGTATTATAGTAGTTATATTCTTGTACATAGGAGTAGTATTATAGTAGTTATATTCTTGTACATAGGAGTAGTATTATAGTAGTTATATTCTTTTACATAGGAGTAGTATTATAGTAGTTGTATTCTTGTATATACTAGTAGTATTATAGTAGTTATATTCTTGTACATAGGAGCAGTATTATAGTAGTTATATTCTTGTACATAGGAGTAGTATTATAGTATTTATATTCTTGTACATAGGAGTAGTATTATAGTAGTTATATTCTTGTACATAGGAGTAGTATTATAGTAGTTATATTCTTGTATATACTAGTAGTATTATAGTAGTTATATTCTTGTATATACTAGTAGTATTATAGTAGTTATATTCTTGTACATAGGAGGCAGTATTATAGTAGTTATATTCTTGTACATAGGAGTAGTATTATAGTATTTATATTCTTGTACATAGGAGCAGTATTATAGTAGTTATATTCTTGTACATAGGAGTAGTATTATAGTATTTATATTCTTGTACATAGGAGCAGTATTATAGTAGTTATATTCTTGTACATAGGAGCAGTATTATAGTAGTTATATTCTTGTACATAGGAGCAGTATTATAGTATTTATATTCTTGTACATAGGAGCAGTATTATAGTAGTTATATTCTTGTACATAGGAGGCAGTATTATAGTAGTTATATTCTTGTACATAGGAGGCAGTATTATAGTAGTTATATTCTTGTACATAGGAGGTAGTATTATAGTAGTTATATTCTTGTACATAGGAGTAGTATTATAGTAGTTATATTCTTGTACATAGGAGTAGTATTATAGTAGTTATATTCTTGTACATAGGAGTAGTATTATAGTAGTTATATTCTTGTACATAGGAGTAGTATTATAGTAGTTATATTCTTGTACATAGGAGTAGTATTATAGTAGTTATATTCTTGTACAGAGGAGGTAGTATTATAGTAGTTATATTCTTGTACATAGGAGTAGTATTATAGTAGTTATATTCTTGTATATACTAGTAGTATTATAGTAGTTATATTCTTGTATATACTAGTAGTATTATAGTAGTTATATTCTTGTACATAGGAGGCAGTATTATAGTAGTTATATTCTTGTACATAGGAGTAGTATTATAGTAGTTATATTCTTTTACATAGGAGTAGTATTATAGTAGTTGTATTCTTGTATATACTAGTAGTATTATAGTAGTTATATTCTTGTACATAGGAGCAGTATTATAGTATTTATATTCTTGTACATAGGAGTAGTATTATAGTAGTTATATTCTTGTACATAGGAGCAGTATTATAGTAGTTACATTCTTGTACATAGGAGTAGTATTATAGTATTTATATTCTTGTACATAGGAGTAGTATTATAGTAGTTATATTCTTGTACATAGGAGTAGTATTATAGTATTTATATTCTTGTACATAGGAGCAGTATTATAGTAGTTATATTCTTGTACATAGGAGCAGTATTATAGTAGTTATATTCTTGTACATAGGAGCAGTATTATAGTATTTATATTCTTGTACATAGGAGCAGTATTATAGTAGTTATATTCTTGTACATAGGAGGCAGTATTATAGTAGTTATATTCTTGTACATAGGAGGCAGTATTATAGTAGTTATATTCTTGTACATAGGAGGTAGTATTATAGTAGTTATATTCTTGTACATAGGAGTAGTATTATAGTAGTTATATTCTTGTACATAGGAGTAGTATTATAGTAGTTATATTCTTGTACATAGGAGTAGTATTATAGTAGTTATATTCTTGTACATAGGAGTAGTATTATAGTAGTTATATTCTTGTACATAGGAGTAGTATTATAGTAGTTATATTCTTGTACATAGGAGGTAGTATTATAGTAGTTATATTCTTGTACATAGGAAGTAGTATTATAGTAGTTAAATTCTTGTACATAGGAGTAGTATTATAGTAGTTATATTCTTGTACATAGGAGTAGTATTATAGTAGTTATATTCTTGTACATAGGAGTAGTATTATAGTAGTTATATTCTTGTACATAGGAAGTAGTATTATAGTAGTTAAATTCTTGTACATAGGAGTAGTATTATAGTAGTTATATTCTTGTACATAGGAGTAGTATTATAGTAGTTATATTCTTGTATATAGGAGCAGTATTATAGTAGTTATATTCTTGTACATAGGAGCAGTATTATAGTAGTTATATTATTGTATATAGGAGCAGTATTATAGTAGTTATATTCTTGTACATAGGGGCAGTATTATAGTAATTATATTCTTGTACATAGGAGCAGTATTATAGTAGTTATATTCTTGTACATAGGAGGTAGTATTATAGTAGATATATTCTTGTACATAGGAGTAGTATTATAGTAGTTATATTCTTGTACATAGGGGGCAGTATTATAGTAGTTATATTCTTGTATATAGGAGTAGTATTATAGTAGTTATATTCTTGTACATAGGAGCAGTATTATAGTAGTTATATTCTTGTACATAGGAGCAGTATTATAGTAGTTATATTCTTGTACATAGGAGGCAGTATTATAGTAGTTATATTCTTGTACATAGGAGGCAGTATTATAGTAGTTATATTCTTGTACATAGGAGGTAGTATTATAGTAGTTATATTCTTGTACATAGGAGTAGTATTATAGTAGTTATATTCTTGTACATAGGAGTAGTATTATAGTAGTTATATTCTTGTACATAGGAGTAGTATTATAGTAGTTATATTCTTGTACATAGGAGTAGTATTATAGTAGTTATATTCTTGTACATAGGAGTAGTATTATAGTAGTTATATTCTTGTACATAGGAGGTAGTATTATAGTAGTTATATTCTTGTACATAGGAAGTAGTATTATAGTAGTTAAATTCTTGTACATAGGAGTAGTATTATAGTAGTTATATTCTTGTACATAGGAGTAGTATTATAGTAGTTATATTCTTGTACATAGGAGTAGTATTATAGTAGTTATATTCTTGTACATAGGAAGTAGTATTATAGTAGTTAAATTCTTGTACATAGGAGTAGTATTATAGTAGTTATATTCTTGTACATAGGAGTAGTATTATAGTAGTTATATTCTTGTATATAGGAGCAGTATTATAGTAGTTATATTCTTGTACATAGGAGCAGTATTATAGTAGTTATATTATTGTATATAGGAGCAGTATTATAGTAGTTATATTCTTGTACATAGGGGCAGTATTATAGTAATTATATTCTTGTACATAGGAGCAGTATTATAGTAGTTATATTCTTGTACATAGGAGGTAGTATTATAGTAGATATATTCTTGTACATAGGAGTAGTATTATAGTAGTTATATTCTTGTACATAGGGGGCAGTATTATAGTAGTTATATTCTTGTATATAGGAGTAGTATTATAGTAGTTATATTCTTGTACATAGGAGCAGTATTATAGTAGTTATATTCTTGTACATAGGAGCAGTATTATAGTAGTTATATTCTTGTACATAGGAGGTAGTATTATAGTAGTTATATTCTTGTACATAGGAGCAGTATTATAGTAGTTATATTATTGTACATAGGAGGTAGTATTATAGTAGTTATATTCTTGTACATAGGAGGTAGTATTATAGTAGTTATATTCTTGTACATAGGAGCAGTATTATAGTAGTTATATTCTTGTACATAGGAGCAGTATTATAGTAGTTATATTCTTGTACATAGGAGTAGTATTATAGTAGATATATTCTTGTACATAGGAGTAGTATTATAGTAGTTATATTCTTGTACATAGGAGCAGTATTATAGTAGTTATATTCTTGTACATAGGAGTAGTATTATAGTAGTTATATTCTTGTACATAGGAGTAGTATTATAGTAGTTATATTCTTGTACATAGGAGTAGTATTATAGTAGTTATATTCTTGTACATAGGAGTAGTATTATAGTAGTTATATTCTTGTACATAGGAGCAGTATTATAGTAGTTATATTCTTGTACATAGGAGGTAGTATTATAGTAGTTATATTCTTGTACATAGGAGCAGTATTATAGTAGTTATATTCTTGTACATAGGAGCAGTATTATAGTAGTTATATTATTGTATATAGGAGCAGTATTATAGTAGTTATATTCTTGTACATAGGGGCAGTATTATAGTAATTATATTCTTGTACATAGGAGCAGTATTATTGTAGTTATATTCTTGTACATAGGGGGCAGTATTATAGTAGTTATATTCTTGTACATAGGAGGTAGTATTATAGTAGTTATATTCTTGTACATAGGAGCAGTATTATTGTAGTTATATTCTTGTACATAGGGGGCAGTATTATTGTAGTTATATTCTTGTACATAGGGGGCAGTATTATAGTAGTTATATTCTTGTACATAGGAGGTAGTATTATAGTAGTTATATTCTTGTACATAGGAGCAGTATTATTGTAGTTATATTCTTGTACATAGGGGGCAGTATTATAGTAGTTATATTCTTGTACATAGGAGGTAGTATTATAGTAGTTATATTCTTGTACATAGGAGTAGTATTATAGTAGTTATATTCTTGTACATAGGGGGCAGTATTATAGTAGTTATATTCTTGTATATAGGAGTAGTATTATAGTAGTTATATTCTTGTACATAGGAGGTAGTATTATAGTAGTTATATTCTTGTACATAGGAGCAGTATTATAGTAGTTATATTCTTGTACATAGGAGGTAGTATTATAGTAGTTATATTCTTGTACACAGGAGCAGTATTATAGTAGTTATATTCTTGTACATAGGAGCAGTATTATAGTAGTTATATTCTTGTACATAGGAGGTAGTATTATAGTAGTTATATTCTTGTACATAGGAGCAGTATTATAGTAGGTATATTATTGTACATAGGAGGTAGTATTATAGTAGTTATATTCTTGTACATAGGAGGTAGTATTATAGTAGTTATATTCTTGTACATAGGAGTAGTATTATAGTAGTTATATTCTTGTACATAGGGTGTAGTGTTAGAGTAGTTATATTCTTGTACATAGGAGCAGTATTATAGTAGTTATATTCTTGTACATAGGAGCAGTATTATAGTAGTTATATTATTGTACATAGGAGGTAGTATTATAGTAGTTATATTCTTGTACATAGGAGGTAGTATTATAGTAGTTATATTCTTGTACATAGGAGTAGTATTATAGTAGTTATATTCTTGTACATAGGAGGTAGTATTATAGTAGTTCTATTCTTGTACATAGGAGCAGAATTATAGTAGTTATATTCTTGTACATAGGAGGTAGTATTATAGTAGTTATATTCTTGTACATAGGAGTAGTATTATAGTAGTTATATTCTTGTATATAGGAGTAGTATTATAGTAGTTATATTCTTGTACATAGGAGTAGTATTATAGTAGTTATATTCTTGTACATAGGAGTAGTATTATAGTAGTTCTATTCTTGTACATAGGAGTAGTATTATAGTAGTTATATTCTTGTACATAGGAGTAGTATTATAGTAGTTGTATTCTTGTACATAGGAGTAGTATTATAGTAGTTATATTCTTGTACATAGGAGCAGTATTATAGTAGTTATATTCTTGTACATAGGCGCAGTATTATAGTAGTTATATTCTTGTACATATGAGGTAGTGTTATAGTAGTTATATTCTTGTACATAGGAGTAGTATTATAGTAGTTATATTCTTGTACATAGGAGTAGTATTATAGTAGTTATATTCTTGTACATAGGAGTAGTATTATAGTAGTTATATTCTTGTACATAGGAGCAGTATTATAGTAGTTATATTCTTGTACATAGGCGCAGTATTATAGTAGTTATATTCTTGTACATATGAGGTAGTGTTATAGTAGTTATATTCTTGTACATAGGAGGTAGTATTATAGTAGTTATATTCTTGTACATAGGAGGTAGTATTATAGTAGTTATATTCTTGTACATAGGAGGTAGTATTATAGTAGTTGTATTCTTGTACATAGGAGTAGTATTATAGTAGTTATATTCTTGTACATAGGAGGTAGTATTATAGTAGTTATATTCTTGTACATAGGAGCAGTATTATAGTAGTTATATTCTTGTACATAGGAGGTAGTATTATAGTAGTTATATTCTTGTACATAGGAGTAGTATTATAGTAGTTATATTCTTGTACATAGGAGGTAGTATTATAGTAGTTATATTCTTGTACATAGTAGTAGTATTATAGTAGTTATATTCTTGTATATAGGAGCAGTATTATAGTAGTTATATTCTTGTACATAGGAGTAGTATTATAGTAGTTATATTCTTGTACCTAGGAGGTATTATTATAGTAGTTATATTCTTGTACATAGGAGTAGTATTATAGTAGTTATATTCTTGTACATAGGAGCAGTATTATAGTAGTTATATTCTTGTACATAGGAGTAGTATTATAGTAGTTATATTCTTGTACATAGGAGTAGTATTATAGTAATTATATTCTTGTACATAGGAGTAGTATTATAGTAGTTATATTCTTGTACATAGGAGGTATTATTATAGTAGTTATATTCTTGTACATAGGAGTAGTATTATAGTAGTTATATTCTTGTACATAGGAGGTAGTATTATAGTAGTTATATTCTTGTACATAGGAGTAGTATTATAGTAGTTATATTCTTGTACATAGGAGTAGTATTATAGTAGTTATATTCTTGTACATAGGGGGCAGTATTATAGTAGTTTTATTCTTGTACATAGGAGTAGTATTATAGTAGTTATATTCTTGTACATAGGAGTAGTATTATAGTAATTATATTCTTGTACATAGGAGCAGTATTATAGTAGTTGTATTCTTGTACATAGGAGCAGTATTATAGTAGTTATATTCTTGTACATAGGAGGTAGTATTATAGTAGTTATATCCTTGTACATAGAAGCAGTATTATAGTAGTTATAATCTTGTACATAGGAGGTAGTATTATAGTAGTTATATTCTTGTACATAGGAGTAGTATTATAGTAGTTATATTCTTGTACATAGGAGTAGTATTATAGTAGTTATATTCTTGTACATAGGAGCAGTATTATAGTAGTTATATTCTTGTACATAGGAGTAGTATTATAGTAGTTATATTCTTGTACATAGGAGCAGTATTATAGTAGTTATATTCTTGTATATAGGAGGTAGTATTATAGTAGTTATATTCTTGTACATAGGAGCAGTATTATAGTAGTTATATTCTTGTACATAGGAGGTAGTATTATAGTAGTTATATTCTTGTACATAGGAGTAGTATTATAGTAGTTATATTCTTGTACATAGGAGCAGTATTATAGTAGTTATATTCTTGTACATAGGAGCAGTATTATAGTAGTTATATTCTTGTACATAGGAGGTAGTATTATAGTAGTTATATTCTTGTACATAGGAGTAGTATTATAGTAGTTATATTCTTGTACATAGGAGCAGTATTATAGTAGTTATATTCTTGTATATAGGAGGTAGTATTATAGTAGTTATATTCTTGTATATAGGAGGTAGTATTATAGTAGTTATATTCTTGTACATAGGAGGTAGTATTATAGTAGTTATATTCTTGTACATAGGAGTAGTATTATAGTAGTTATATTCTTGTACATAGGAGTAGTATTATAGTAGTTATATTCTTGTACATAGGGGGCAGTATCATAGTAGTTATATTCTTGTACATAGGAGTAGTATTATAGTAGCTATATTCTTGTACATAGGAGTAGTATTATAGTAATTATATTCTTGTACATAGGAGCAGTATTATAGTAATTATATTCTTGCACATAGGAGCAGTATTATAGTAGTTGTATTCTTGTACATAGGAGTAGTATTATAGTAGTTATATTCTTGTACATAGGAGGTAGTATTATAGTAGTTATATTCTTGTACATAGGAGGTAGTATTATAGTAGTTATATTCTTGTACATAGGAGCAGTATTATAGTAGTTATATTCTTGTACATAGGAGTAGTATTATAGTAGTTATATTCTTGTACATAGGAGTAGTATTATAGTAGTTATATTCTTGTACATAGGAGCTGTATTATAGTAGTTATATTCTTGTATATAGGAGGTAGTATTATAGTAGTTATATTCTTGTACATAGGAGCAGTGTTATAGTAGTTATATTATTGTACATAGGAGGTAGTATTATAGTAGTTATATTCTTGTACATAGGAGTAGTATTATAGTAGTTATATTCTTGTACATAGGAGTAGTATTATAGTAGTTATATTCTTGTACATAGGAGCTGTATTATAGTAGTTATATTCTTGTATATAGGAGGTAGTATTATAGTAGTTATATTCTTGTACATAGGAGCAGTGTTATAGTAGTTATATTCTTGTACATAGGAGGTAGTATTATAGTAGTTATATTCTTGTACATAGGAGTAGTATTATAGTAGTTATATTCTTGTACATAGGAGCAGTATTATAGTAGTTATATTCTTGTATATAGGAGGTAGTATTATAGTAGTTATATTCTTGTACATAGGAGCAGTGTTATAGTAGTTATATTCTTGTACATAGGAGTAGTATTATAGTAGTTATATTCTTGTACATAGGAGTAATATTATAGTAGTTATATTCTTGTACATAGGAGTAGTATTATAGTAGTTATATTCTTGTACATAGGAGTAGTATTATAGTAGTTATATTCTTGTACATAGGAGTAATATTATAGTAGTTATATTCTTGTACATAGGAGTAGTATTATAGTAGTTATATTCTTGTACATAGGAGTAGTATTATAGTAGTTATATTCTTTTACATAGGAGCAGTATTATAGTAGTTATATTCTTGTACATAGGAGTAGTATTATAGTAGCTATATTCTTGTACATAGGAGTAGTATTATAGTAATTATATTCTTGTACATAGGAGCAGTATTATAGTAGTTGTATTCTTGTACATAGGAGCAGTATTATAGTAGTTATATTCTTGTACATAGGAGTAGTATTATAGTAGTTGTATTCTTGTACATAGGAGCAGTATTATAGTAGTTATATTCTTGTACATAGGAGTAGTGTTATAGTAGTTATATTCTTGTACATAGAAGTAGTATTATAGTAGTTATATTCTTGTACATAGGAGTAGTATTATAGTATTTATATTCTTGTACATAGGAGTAGTATTATAGTAGTTATATTCTTGTACATAGGAGTAGTATTATAGTAGTTATATTCTTGTACATAGGAGTAGTATTATAGTAGTTATATTCTTGTACATAGGAGTAGTATTATAGTAGTTATATTCTTGTATATAGGAGGTAGTATTATAGTAGTTATATTCTTGTACATAGGAGGTAGTATTATAGTAGTTATATTCTTATATATAGGAGGTAGTATTATAGTAGTTATATTCTTGTACATAGGAGCAGTATTATAGTAGTTATATTCTTGTACATAGGAGGTAGTATTATAGTAGTTATATTCTTGTACATAGGAGTAGTATTATAGTAGTTATATTCTTGTACATAGGAGTAGTATTATAGTAGTTATATTCTTGTACATAGGAGCAGTATTATAGTAGTTATATTCTTGTATATAGGAGGTAGTATTATAGTAGTTATATTCTTGTACATAGGAGGTAGTATTATAGTAGTTATATTCTTGTACATAGGAGGTAGTATTATAGTAGTTATATTCTTGTACATAGGAGTAGTATTATAGTAGTTATATTCTTGTACATAGGAGTAGTATTATAGTAGTTATATTCTTGTACATAGGAGTAGTATTATAGTAGTTATATTCTTGTACATAGGAGCAGTATTATAGTAGTTATATTCTTGTACATAGGAGTAGTATTATAGTAGTTATATTCTTGTACATAGGAGCAGTATTATAGTAGTTATATTCTTGTATATAGGAGGTAGTATTATAGTAGTTATATTCTTGTACATAGGAGCAGTGTTATAGTAGTTATATTCTTGTACATAGGAGGTAGTATTATAGTAGTTATATTCTTGTATATAGGAGGTAGTATTATAGTAGTTATATTCTTGTACATAGGAGCAGTATTATAGTAGTTATATTCTTGTACATAGGAGGTAGTATTATAGTAGTTATATTCTTGTATATAGGAGGTAGTATTATAGTAGTTATATTCTTGTACATAGGAGCAGTATTATAGTAGTTATATTCTTGTACATAGGAGTAGTATTATAGTAGTTACTGGTGTACTCTTGTACATAGGAGCAGTATTATAGTAGATATATTCTTGTACATAGGAGCAGTATTATAGTAGTTATATTCTTGTACATAGGAGTAGTATTATAGTAGTTATATTCTTGTACATAGGAGTAGTATTATAGTAGTTACTGGTGTACTCTTGTACATAGGAGCAGTATTATAGTAGATATATTCTTGTACATAGGAGCAGTATTATAGTAGTTATATTCTTGTACATAGGAGTAGTATTATAGTAGTTATATTCTTGTATATAGGGGTAGTATTATAGTAGTTATATTCTTGTACATAGGAGTAGTATTATAGTAGTTATATTCTTGTACATAGGAGTAGTATTATAGTAGTTATATTCTTGTACATAGGAGGTAGTATTATATTAGTTATATTCTTGTACATAGGAGTAGTATTATAGTAGTTATATTCTTGTATATAGGGGTAGTATTATAGTAGTTATATTCTTGTACATAGGAGTAGTATTATAGTAGTTATATTCTTGTACATAGGAGTAGTATTATAGTAGTTATATTCTTGTACATAGGAGGTAGTATTATAGTAGTTATATTCTTGTACATAGGAGCAGTATTATAGTAGTTATATTCTTGTACATAGGAGTAGTATTATAGTAGTTATATTCTTGTACATAGGAGTAGTATTATAGTAGTTATATTCTTGTACATAGGAGCAGTATTATAGTAGTTATATTCTTGTACATAGGAGTAGTATTATAGTAGTTATATTCTTGTACATAGGAGCAGTATTATAGTAGTTATATTCTTGTACATAGGAGTAGTATTATAGTAGTTATATTCTTGTACATAGGAGTAGTATTATAGTAGATATATTCTTGTACATAGGAGTAGTATTATAGTAGTTATATTCTTGTACATAGGAGCAGTATTATAGTAGTTATATTCTTGTACATAGGAGCAGTGTTATAGTAGTTATATTCTTGTACATAGGAGGTAGTATTATAGTAGTTATATTCTTGTATATAGGAGTAGTATTATAGTAGTTATATTCTTATACATAGGAGGTAGTATTATAGTAGTTATATTCTTGTATATAGGAGGTAGTATTATAGTAGTTATATTCTTATACATAGGGGGCAGTATTATGTAAATAAGCTGTATGGTGCAGGTTCGGTTTCCATCTTTCCTCCCTACACCTCTTTTGCACATTCCGTATAACAGAGCTGTCTCAGTAACATTAGTATCTATCTCTATGTCTTCGCTGCCGCTATTGTCTTCATATCAGGATATAAATATTAGGATTTCCTCTCACACTATTGAGCAGTGACTCAGTACTCTGTGAATAGTCACTGTATAGTATAAGGCTCTTGTTCTCTTCCAGTGGTTATTTGAGGCTTCGTACCTCTCGCCTCTCTTTTCCGGGGTGTATGTATATAACATTATCATCTTCATCAGCTCGCCGGTGACACAGACCTTATAAATGATCTAATCACACATAAGATTAAGTTCGGTGACATCTCTCGTCTCCTGCGCTCGCCGTGGATGACTGGAGGTTAAAAATGATTCCTGTTTAATTCAGAATTATCTGGCCTTTGCATATGTGAGCCACTCCGATAACACAAATGTGTTTTACAGAGCCCCGGCAGATGCAGCATATTAATAAAGAGCGAGCGGGGGAAGGGCTGCGACAAGACAGAAATATTATTATTTTGATTTATTCCCGGCTCATTACTAATACGACGGGATAATGTTGCATTTCACAAGTCCTTATTACTGCTTATTACATGGCTCGGAAGCATTTGTATCCCGGCACGAGGGGAGAGAACTCTCATTTGGCCATTGAAGAGAAAAACCATCAAACAAAAGAGCAAAGTGACGATAGAAGAAAGCAAATCTAAAGGAAAGGAAGCTGAACGGAGATCCTTCTAAGAAGTGATTCTTCCTACATGAACCCTTAGGACAGGGGTGTAAGTAGAAAGCGCGGAGCCCCATAACATTGTTGTAAATACCCCCCTCCCCATTGACCACGGACCCTCCACCACATCGGACAGCGACCCATGTGCCGCCATCATCCAATTCATTCCTCCTTGCTACAATGTTGATACTTTGATACACCTATTCTGTGGATAGACATGAAATTGATATTATTGGAAGACCCCTGTAGCCAAGAGCAAACCATGCGGCATGTTCCAATCTCAACTATTTATTAATGCAAAACTTTTCCTGCCATCTCCATCAAGGCCGGTGTAAGGACGTGACGGCTCAATGGATTAAGGATACCTACGACTTCCTCCTAAATATAATCTAGGTTTGTGAACCCAAAGCCCCCCTAGGCAGCGTTCCTACTGTGATTCTGTTTCCAAAGATACATCTGTAGCTAGCCGTGTATCATGGGTATATTAAACACCTTAAAGTTAAGGCCCCCCGTAATGGGCCACGGAAAAAGGTACTGCCGAAATAAACGCCGCAGGAACACGTCACAGTCCTGTCCTCAGCACTCTTCATAGAAAATCTATCAGGGTTTCCCTATCCGGACTTTCAGATTGCATTATACCTTATAGGGAAACTGTCGGTGTTTCCGTAGGTAAAATTTACCTACGTTTTTGTTTTTGGAAATCGGAGCATTTCCATTGCACGTCTTGTTTTTTGCAATGTGTGGATGGGATTCACTAGACTGACAACCGCTCTGCAGGGACTGGAAAACACACAGGTTTTTGCAGATGCGTTTACACCATATGGAGCCCAGCCGAAGAGGGGACAAAAGATTCCAAATATATTAAGAATTTTTGGGAGTAGGTCCCATTTTCAAAAGTTCATTGGGAGTATGTTCACAAGAAAGAAAAGGAAGAGAAATTCCCCTTGAATTTCCACCACCATATTCAGCCACGGCTTCCCATGGAGGCCAAGTGAATAGGAGCTGAGTAGAGATGAGCAAGTAGTATTCAATCGAATACTTCCCCTGCATAGTTATTGGAGTAATCGGTCAAATACCACGCAGTAAACGCAGTACAAATTCGATGCCCCTCCCACCTTCCATCCCTTTTTTACACCAATAACTGTGCAGGGGAGGTATTCGATCGAATACTACTGGCTCATCTCTAGAGCGGACCTGCAGTACCTCATCTGGCCACTACACAGAGAACAGCACTCTCTTCTCACTGCGCTATTCTCTGTGTAACGGTTGCTGGGAACTGCTGATCGGAGGGGGCGCTGGGCGTCAAACCCTCACCAATCTGATATTGATAACCTATAAAGCCCCTTTAACTTCCATCACATATCTTGACGTACTCACACCGTTTTTGCAAATGAATTATTTTTTTAGTATTTGGGCCCAACTCACTGCCAAATATCCAAAAGATTAAAACTTTCTGTTTTGCAGCTAATTTCTAGGAACCCTGAGAAGACTTGAGTCTATGAAGGATCTGGACACTCAGACGTGATATAAGTCGTGCACAGCACAGTTGTGTGACTATGCACAATGGTCACATGACCCTATCTATGGCAATGGGGCCGTGCGTTGATACAACAGCTAGCACACAACCAGACCATCCCGTGCACTGAATACACAGTATCTGTCAGCAGGAGGCATCAGACGCAGCTTGTAACACATGGCGCCTTTATTCGCACACCGTCTTCCATCCCGATTCCTCGCTATTAAGCGCCGTATTGCATTCTGATATGAGAAGGAACTTTGAACTCAATATCTACAATGAAGGATGACTCCGAGGAGATGGATGGAGGATAAATCAGTTTTAGATTACCGGAAATTTTGCAATTATAGGCTGAAAAGTATATTCAAATCCATTCGCCTATCCCGAGAAGATTCCAATCACATCGACTCCCGAGAACAAATATTATCAGCTGATTCTGGTAAGTGCAGCTACTCTCCGCTCAGGAGATGAAATTCTCGACTCTAATAACACAGCGGACGTGCAGGATCGGAGACAAGCTGACGGCCGCCCGTACAGGGGACACCTTTGCAACTGTTTGCATGGAAGGACCTGTTGCCGATGCAGGTTAATGTGGTGTCATCAATGGTTCAGCTTCCAAATGCTCTTATGATTGTCAGACATGGTTATACGGCCCACTGGGGCAACGGAGGAATTTCAGGGTATCCCACTGTGAGCTGACAATCTGTCTTCAGAGAGACCGAAAGTTAGTTCCATTTACAGTCACTTAATGGGGTTTTTCCATTAAAGGGATCCTAGCATTAAAATCAAATTTTTTCTCGATCACATGTAGGAATAGCCTTAAGAAAGTCTATTCTTCTCCTACCTTTCGTTGTCTTCTCCACGCCGCCATTTGGTAGAAATCCTGTTTTTTGTCTGTATGCAAATGAGTTCTCTTGCAGCACTGGGGGCGGTCCCCAGCACTCAAACAGCACTGGAGGCGTCCCCAATGCTGCGAGAGAACTCTCCAGCGCCACCTTATTCTTCTACTGGAACGGCCTCCTCACGCGTCTTCCTCCGGAGCTGGGCTCAAACTTCTAGGTTGCGGGCCTTGGGTGGAGCTGACTGCGCATGCCCACAGGCCACAAGAAAATGGCCGCTTACTTACTGTGTAAGCGGCCATTTTTCTTGTGGCTGCGGGCATGAGAAGTTGGCTCTGCCCGAGGCCTAGAAGTTTGACCCCAGCTCCGGAAGAAGACGCATGAAGAGGCCATTCCTGAAGAAGATGGAGAGTTCTCTCGCAGCATTGGGGACACCCCCAGTGCTGTTTGAGCACTAGGGCCCGCCCCCAGTGCTGCGAGAGAATTCATTTGCATACAGACGAAAACCGGATTATATACTGAATGAGAAGACATTTTTAAGTAGGAGAAGAATAGACTTTCTTAAGGCTATTCCTACGTGTGATCGAGAAAAAATGTGATTTTAATGCTAGGATCCCTTTAAGCAAATTAGGAGACCATTCAGACCTCCAATGCTCAGGACAATATCGTGCCCCGTTCTATATAGAAGTGCTACACTTTGGCTATTTCCAACCCTCCCATTGAAATGAATGGGAATCAGTTGGGGGAGTCTGAGCGGTCGGACCCCCACTTATCTGTAAGTCATCCTATGGAATAAGAATAACTTGGTTCATCGTAAAACCCCTTTAATCGGTAAGCATGTAATATCCGTGTTCCGACTTCTACCTATTAGCCTATTCCACATAGGGATAGGCGCCGGGCTGAGGGATCAACGCTTTGGCGTACGTTGATCTGTAAAGCAGGCTTGTTATGGTCGGGTGAGATCGTCTTCCAAGAATCTTGGTGGGTGGGAAGCCGGTGAATAGCCGCCTTTACTGTACCCTTAAGGAACTTCAAAAGCGTCTCGATTTCTATTCCAGTGACCATGTGTGAGGCGAAGGATCTGAATGTAAGATTTGGCAGACGTGTCCGTGAGCCGAGTCTCGCTGCTTTCACTGACTGAACAACAAAACACAAAAGGAACTTTCTTTTTCGGCGCGGGGCGATAAAGCCCCAAACCTTAGAACAGGAAAGGATTAGATCTGACTTCTCTTTTCTCCTGTTCCACGTTTGACCCTTGTCCTCGGCGCGGCGCAGGAGTAATATTACCTTCCGATAATCCATTCACTGATTTAAAGACAAATTCATTAAGGTCCTCATTACCCAGGAGAGGGGCCCCCTATAGGAGAGGTAATGTATCTCCCTCTACAAATATTTGGCATAATCGCGCTCTCTAAATATACGATAACATCAGTTCTCACACCCACGGGTCGCGCTTGCACTTCGGCATCTGAATGGCAGTTTCTTAGGGATGTCAGTGGAAAAAATCTAAGGAACAGGAAAAGGGAAAGAAAACTCTGCAGATGGCAGATAGACACAGAAAAACACGCCGGGACGGTAGAAACAATATTTCCACATCGGGAGCTTTATGTCCACATTCTACGCCGGTTATCTGATCGAAGGTTTGCAAGTTGATTTTTAGAACTTTTTAATTAAAAATAGTTACTACGTTTGTTGCTTTATACTAAGGGATATTGTAGTTTCTGGCCCTGAACGGTGAGTACGAGGGCTACATGGTAACTCTTACGTAAATTGGCTTATGGGGTTTTATGAAGCTTGGAAACATTGTCCTGGAAGCAGATCCTATCTTATCCTATCCTATCCTATCCTACTAATATTATAAATGTGATAGTTTGGATGTTTGTTCCTCAATCACGCAAAAACGTCTGAACGGATTTGGATGAGATTTGTCCCATAGATACTCTGTAACCTGGAGTAACACATTGGCTACTTTGTATCCTGGTAAATGACATGGCTTCACTACTGTTATGAATTTATGTTCACATACTACAGTATATTACACTGCTCTTGCAGCAGCTGATAAAGCCAGGTCTGTTATCTCTCTATGTAACACTCAGCTAACCCTCAGTCCATTGTGTACAAGCATCTGCATATTATCTGATCTGCTCCAGGCAGTGCTGACACACTGGATGGGAAAACCCCTTTAATCCACATTGGTAGTTTGCTAATATTAAACATGTCGGGAAAAAGAAAATCTAATTTGTTGCGAAATTCTAAAACAACGACAACTATGAAGGAGCCAGAAGTCACAGAGTACTCCTCAAGCGGAGCTCGGGGGATCATCGACGCCAACAATATGCTCATTATCTGGTGTCCCAGCGAGCTGCTGAGATGCCGGAACAATCACAGGCACAGCGCGAGGAATGAGTTCAGGGGCAGGACAGCTTGACAGCTGCTGAAACACCGGAGCAGGCGGATCATCAACGACAACAACATGCTCATTATATGGCATCCCAGCGAGCTGCTGAGATGCCAGAACAATCACAGGCATGACATGAGGAACACGTTCAGCAGCATGACAGTTTAAGAGCTGCCATAACACTGGAGCAGGCAAACCATTGACTGCAGCAATGGGTTCAATGGGTTCCTTTTTCCACGAGTGGTTTGTTCCCGCTCATGGAGGCAGAATCCATGGATGAATCCGCAGCCTGACACTTCCTCCCGACTAGGCCCATTCATTTGGATTCATTGGAGATCCAGACGTGGCTAGCCGTGTTTTGGACCAGATTCTAAGGCGGCCTCTGCGTCAAAATCCAGGCCAAAAATCCCTGTGTGAACCTACCTCCACTGACTCCTCTATTTTTGCATAACCCAACTCCAACTCCTTCATAAATGGCCGACCGCCATGGTTAGACAACAATGCTCCTGAACTTCAGACAAAAGAAACAGTGATTGTGATAATGTAAGAGGGGAACAGACCACAAAAAGTGGCATCAATACCTCCCCCGAGACAACAGAATCCAACAAGACCCTCTGACACTGTCAATAATTCTATAATGTAATATTTAATAGAGATGAGTGTACCCATTTGGGTTGAACCAAATTTTCCAAAAGTTTTGGGTTTGACCCAAACAATTATGTCCCAAAACAAATCTTTGGGCTGAACCATCCGAACGCAGAATGAATCTTCACTAGGGTTGAGCCGATTTTGAGATTTTAGGATCGATTTTAAAATCCGATTTCTGATCATTTTCCAGCCGATTCCGATTGCGCTTGTGAAATTTGCTCGATCGCTGATCGGGATTCTGATCGCTCATCCCTAGTCAATGGGAAAAGTCACTTTTAGGTTTGAGCCGATCTTGAGATTTCAAAATCCGACTTCCGATCATTTTCCAGCTGATTGCTATCATGAAATTTGCTCGATCACCGATCGGGATCCGATCTTTTCCGATCCCGATCGGTCAACCCTAATCTTCAGAGGTTTCAATTCATATTAGCCATCTTATTCTGAAGCCAGAGTTGGAGTCAGCAACTTTTTGCCAACTCCTGACAATGACTTTGACTTCATAGCCTTGGATAAAATGAGCATGTTGGATCTCCCTTCCCCTTTAAGAGGTCCCCCATGTAGACCCATGACAATTTGCCAGATTCGAGGACTACACATTTATGCATGTGGTGGCCTTTAGGGTTCAGAAGAGACAGCCACATCTGACCCCTGCTTCCCAACGGCAAAGGTCATCCAACTTCCATCAAAGAGGCTCCAAGCATCGGTCACACCCCGACACCAGCTCAGTAGAGAAGGAAGACACACGCCATAGATTTCGACTCCCTTACTGGACAGTATCCCATCGGTTTAGCTCTATTAGCTCCACAACTTTAGGAAAAGTTTCGTAACGCCACTTATTTGCCGTCCCGGGTCCCAGCCTGACCATAGACGTCAGCTATAACATACAAGCAACAATTAGGAAGAGTCACAAAGTTCTTTTTAGGGCTCCGTTCTAGAATTATTGCCTAAATTATAATAAACCCGTGTTGGTATAATACCCCGTATATCCTCCACGAGGAGGCCGTACCGGGGGAGATAACCGGGCAGTCACCGCACCGCCGCTGCTTTAATAAAGCCACGTTGGTTTGCTAAGAAGCTAAATCGTGAATAGAATCCAGTTCATACTTAATATAACCAATAGAAAGAGATTAGACTTCCGCTATTTTATTGCCATCCTGGGACGGCTGTGAATGTTACTAAACCGCTATAAGAGCGCACAATGAGATATTTAGTGTCGGTAATTGAGATGTTGTAAAGTCTTAAGCCCGAGTTTTCCCTGACCTTAAATTACTGAAACCATTTCTTTCCGAGCTCCGCCGCTGCCTCAATCCTAGACAGATGTTTAATTAGGTTTTCTGACTTCTGCTCTTTCTTTTTTTTTTCCTTCCTTTATTCGCTTTTATCTCTTTTTCTATTTCCAGGTATCGTGCGATTGTGTTTTTAGGAGGTTTTAATTTGGGATGTGTAAATGGATAATGAGACGGGAGGATTGTGCGCGGCCCCGGCGGAGAGGTTAGACTAGACGTCTGTAACAAGTATTATAAGTGATCCTGTGTGTCTTAGGTAAGTAGGTGAAAGTATAGGACTGAGTGACCTCACTGAATACATTGTATGACATCATAATGTAACCACAGACTGACTTACTACTAGGAGTGCGGGGCCTCACTGACATCGTAATCCACTCACTAACCTGCTACATAAACTGTGTGACCTCACTGCACTCACTCTATGATGTCATCCAATCACAGACTGACCTGCTACATAGATTGTGTGACCTCACTGACTCACTCTATGACGTCATCCAATCACAGACTGACCTGCTACATAAACTGTGTGACCTCACTGACTCACTCTATGATGTGATCAATCGCAGACTGACCTGCTACATAGATTGTGTGACCTCACTGACTCACTCTATGACGTCATCAATCGCAGACTGACCTGCTATGTAGACTGTGTGACCTCACTGCACACACTCTATGATGTCATCCAATCGCTGACTGACTTGCTACGTAGACTCAGTGACCTCACTGCACACACTCTATGATGTCATCAATCACAGACTGACCTGCTGCGTAGACTGTGTGACCTCACTGACTTACTCTATGACGTCATCAATCACAGACTGACCTGCTACGTAGACTGTGTGACCTCACTGACTTACTCTATAATGTCATCCAATCACAGACTGACCTGCTACGTAGACTGTGACCTCACTGACTCACTCTATGATGTCATCCAATCGCTGACTGACCTGCTACGTAGACTGTGTGACCTCACTGACTTACTCTATGACATCATCAATCACAGACTGACCTGCTACATAGACTGTGTGACCTCACTGACTCACTCTATGACGTAATCCAATCACAGACTGACCTGCTACGTAGACTGTGACCTCACTGACTCACTCTATGACATCATCAATCACAGACTGACCTGCTACGTAGACTGTGTGACCTCACTGACTTACTCTATAATGTCATCCAATCACAGACTGACCTGCTACGTAGACTGTGACCTCACTGACTCACTCTATGATGTCATCCAATCACAGACTGACCTGCTACGTAGACTGTGTGACCTCACTGACTTACTCTATAATGTCATCCAATCACAGACTGACCTGCTACGTAGACTGTGACCTCACTGACTCACTCTATGATGTCATCCAATCACAGACTGACCTGCTACGTAGACTGTGACCTCACTGACTCACTCTATGACATCATCAATCACAGACTGACCTGCTACGTAGACTGTGTGACCTCACTGACTTACTCTATAATGTCATCCAATCACAGACTGACCTGCTACGTAGACTGTGACCTCACTGACTCACTCTATGATGTCATCCAATCACAGACTGACCTGCTACGTAGACTGTGACCTCACTGACTCACTCTATGATGTCATCCAATCGCTGACTGACCTGCTACGTAGACTGTGTGACCTCACTGACTTACTCTATGACGTCATCAATCACAGACTGACCTGCTACATAGACTGTGTGACCTCACTGACTCACTCTATGACGTAATCCAATCACAGACTAACCTGCTACGTAGACTGTGACCTCACTGACTCACTCTATGATGTCATTCAATCACAGACTGACCTGCTACGTAGACTGTGTGACCTCACTGACTTACTCTATAATGTCATCCAATCACAGACTGACCTGCTACGTAGACTGTGACCTCACTGACTCACTCTATGATGTCATCCAATCGCTGACTGACCTGCTACGTAGACTGTGTGACCTCACTGACTTACTCTATGACGTCATCAATCACAGACTGACCTGCTACATAGACTGTGTGACCTCACTGACTCACTCTATGATGTAATCCAATCGCAGACTGACCTGCCACGTAGACTGTGACCTCACTGACTCACTCCATGATGTCATCCAATCGCTGACTGACCTGCTACATAGACTGTGTGACCTCACTGACTTACTCTATAATGTCATCCAATCACAGACTGACCTGCTACGTAGACTGTGACCTCACTGACTCACTCTATGATGTCATCCAATCGCTGACTGACCTGCTACGTAGACTGTGACCTCACTGACTTACTCTATAATGTCATCCAATCACAGACTGACCTGCTACGTAGACTGTGTGACCTCACTGACTTACTCTATGACGTCATCAATCACAGACTGACCTGCTACGTAGACTGTGTGACCTCACTGACTTACTCTATGACGTCATCAATCACAGACTGACCTGCTACATAGACTGTGTGACCTCACTGACTCACTCTATGACGTAATCCAATCACAGACTGACCTGCCACGTAGACTGTGACCTCACTGACTCACTCTATGACGTCATCAATCACAGACTGACCTGCTACATAGACTCTGTGACCTCACTGACTCACTCTATGACGTAATCCAATCACAGACTGACCTGCTACGTAGACTGTGACCTCACTGACTCACTCTATGATGTCATCCAATCACAGACTGGCCTGCTACGTAGACTGTGTGATCTCACTGACTCACTCCATGATGTCATCCAATCACAGACTGACCTGCTACGTAGACCGTGTGACCTCACTGACTGCCTCTATTATTCGGTGTCACATTCAGTGACGCGTCACCTCTATGGCGGGTTCTGATCCAGTCTGTTCTGATGACGCGGATGATTACAGAACAGAACGGACCAGAATCCCCCATAGAAGTGAGTGCGTCACCAAATACACCATGATGTCACTCCATGTATCACCTGACTACATTCCGCCCCAGACTCGGCCTCACACTTGGTCGTGTACATGGAGTTTGACTCCCCAGCTCCGTGTTCTCAGGGCTAGTACACTGTATGTGACCCAGTCCTCAGCCTTATAGACCTGCACAAGTATCAATCTGACAATGGCTCTTACTTGGCCCGGAGAGAACTCCTTAAGAGCTTCTCATCCTCCTCAAGAGCTCTGCAGGAGCTGATACTGCCAAGACCTGGATACCTAAAATAGGATGTCTGGGCATAGAAGACATGGGGGACCCTCAGCAGGGGATGCATTAGACTGTGGGGACCTAAGAGTAGAACCAAAAATATCACCATCACGTCCTCACCACCTGGCGCTAATGCAACACATGTATATCCAGCAACCCACTATATATAGGCAGTAGAAGAAACATCTATAGGGTCATGTACAACAACTGTCAGATGTGGCGGGTGCCCACCGTTCTGTGTCCCCCGGGAGTCACAATGTGAGGTGCAACAATGAAAAGTGTCATTTCCTGCAAAATATTAATTGCAACAATTGCACAAATGTTACAGAGAATAGAAAGATAATCACAGGATACAAAGTTATTGCATTTATTGACTCCATTGTGCACCAAGACGTGGAAATAATGTGCAAACCATTGTGAGAGAATCTGGAGAGAAAAACAGGGGGCTGCCAAAAACGGTGTCACATCTGTCCAGGGGTTGTATGAAGGGATGAACGGCTTTTAATAAGTCTAATCATCGACTGGAAATGTTAGGAATTCTTTATCAGAGAACATGAAACGAAGAGTCGATCCCCAGATGTATAAAGCAAAGCTGCAATACCAGACACGACCCATGGACTAGTGTGGCGCTGTTTCTGGAAGAGAACACGCATAGACATCCTCTGTAATAGAGGGCACAATATCTTGCGTACCTTTAAATAAAGCTTTCAATCCCCAGGCTGCCTCTCGATTGGAAAATGCTGACATTTGCCTAATAGCAGGAAATGTGATGATGATGATGATGATGATGATGATGATGATGATGATGAGCCGATCCTCTCATTGGAAAGTGCCGCTGCCATTTCAGCATTTTCCGCCTCCCTTGCATTGAAAATGATAATGACTCATCAAACTGGAATAAAAATGGCTGCACATTACAGGGATTCAACGCACCAGCGAGCCAAGGTATCGCCTAATGTGTCCCCTGTATCATTAGCTCCGCGGTGCAGAACTGATAGTAATGTCCTATATAGGAAGCAATGGCGGCACCTCCACCACTAATCCGTAACTCACTCACATTGTGCTGAAACATGAAATCAATCCTATCTACACTACCTGCTGAGGTGTACAGGGATGGCGGGACAGGGATGAAGGACGTACGGTGCGCAACAAGTACCGCGCAGACTGATGGATATAATATAACTAACCGAAAGGAAGATGACACATCTCATGTAGATACTGGATTATAGTAGTTATATTCTTGTACATAGGGGGCGGTATTAGGGTGCGTTCACACGATGTAAAGTGGAGCGCAATTTGGCACGTCTACGCGTGTCAGCAGATTGCGGCCGCAAAATCATGGGCGCAAAATAACGCGGCGCATACGCTCGTAACTCCCATTGAAATGAATGGGATCTTTTTGAGCGTGCAATCTGCTGACACGCATAGATGTGCCAGATTGCGCTCCACTTTACATTGTGTGAACGCACCCTTACAGTAGTATTATATACCCTACGGTATTATTATATTCTTGCTGCTCCTGTGTAGTCACCCGGCTTCTATATTCTATATACATTCGGTATTATACTCCTCTGTGACAGATATAACAACTCAGTGTCTTATACTTAGTGGAGATTTTTCCGTCCTCTTATTATACAATAGAATTACTCGCTCAGAAGTTTCTCTCATGTATTTTAATTAAGATACAACTTTAACAACTTCCACCTATTATTGCAGTGTCATAAGGGTTAATGGGGAATGACAATGTAGACATACTTTATGGACCTGGCAGTCAGCGGTGGCAGCTGCGCTACTATTTACGCCCGGTCCTACAACCTCAGATTCATCCGTCCATTTAATTAGACGTCTTTCATTAACCGGCCATGGAGCGTTTTTTTTTATTAATGGATTATTCTTTATCTTCCTCCGTCCTATGACGGACTAACAGCCGAGCAGGATCAAGGCCCTGCTTGTCACACGCGACGATTCCTGCACATTCAGCACTCTGCGGTGATCTTTGCTAAGTGCCCAGAAAGTCTCCGCCAAATGGGACATAATTAAATCAAAAGGAGCGAAGCCAACCTGCGATTGTTAGTGGTCCCACCGGACCCCCAAAGAATCATACAAAGGGCCCTGAATGCCTGATATACTGTATATAGCAAAGTGTAACTGTACTGCGGCTACTGATACTGTTGCTATTAGGGTATCAGCGTTTGTGGCGGCCGATGACGCAGAGGAGATCGAGTCTTGACTGAAGATGGGGCCAAAAACTGAGCGGCCATGCCAAGTGCCATAGTATCCATTAACTCATTGCAAACTGATTGTTTATCACCTGTTCCAAGTACAAGGCGCTGCAGTAACCTGCAAAACCTGACAGCTATAAACTGGGACCATGCAATACAATAGCGCGGCAGCTAGCAGGGCCACCCAGTGTGTGCCTGCACCATAGCTTGGTCATGTCCTGACCACACCATGCAATTCTACCCTGAAAATGAGGTTTGTAATTTGCAAAACCTCCCAGAATGTCATGACAAAAGTGTGACCTCTTGTGCACCTGCAAGTACTGGTGCATCTCCCGCGTTGCATGAGTTGAACACTATGTTGGTCTCATTGTAAGAAAGGAGGAGTGACTGTTCTCATTTGGACCATGGGAAGAATATGCAAATCTGTCTTCCATGATGTAATTAGGAAGTCAGCTGCTGTCTCAGTATTGCAAACCAATAGAGGGCGCTCGCTGGAATGTGCAAGCCTGTCTTCCCTGATGTAATTAGGAAGACAGAATTACAGTGAAATAACCCAATAAAAGCTGCTCCCTTTAGCATCATGCCCGACCTTCCAAGAGGCCTGTTCACATTTGGGCATAGCAAGGTCTAGAGGGGGACATGACCGTGCCCGTACGGGTGTGACCTTGGCTGCTCGGTGTGCCATTCTTTGCAGCTTTGGCAGGTATGACCCACACGACACGGCCACACAAATTGTCTACTTTGCAAATTTTCTGTTGCAGAATTGAGCACAACAAATTTGCAGTGTTTACAGCGGCATTATAATAAATCTGCCCTAGTATATCTGAAACGTCATGGGGGCTATTATGTAAAAAAAACAAACAACAACACTGGACACCCCATGATGTCAGATAATCTCCAAAGACAACTATGCAGGAGTAGGCTATTGGTCACTATCCTTATTAGATCAGTGGGGGAACCCCGGCCAAACAGCTCCTTATTAGATCAGTGGGAATCTGACAACCGGAACCCCCCACCAAATGGCTTCTGTTCACAGACCTGTGATGTCATGACCCTGAGTCACTTGACTTGTTTGTGGTCCCGTCCCCTTTAAATAGAGGAACTGCAATTCCAAGCATGGCCACTATACAATGCATGGCGCTGTGCTTGGTATAACGTGAAGAGCTCGCGGCCTCATCAAAGTCAGGTGTCAGACCCCCCACCAATAACTATAGGTCATCAACGCCATAGTCCAGACACCCCTTATGGACAGTATAGCCCCCCATAGGCTCCCGGGCCGCTCCCATATGTCACACTGACTCCCTGCTAGGACTACACCGTGACTTCTATGTATTCACAAGTGTTTTATCTTCTCCTCGTCCAGTTACAGAACAATATATAACCTCCCCAAGGCCGCCATAAATACGCAGCGAGATTGCATCTGACACTACCTATAAAACTCCCAGCTCTCCGCTCTCCGTCTGCAGTTTCTAAAAGCCCAAATCTTTTGCCCTTTTCTGTCTGTCGCTTTTTTTTCAATAATCGGAAGCTTTTTGTCTCCTCGGTTTTGCATTATTAACATAATTAAATCTCCTCCCGTCCCGCCATGAACGCCGCTGCTTATAAATCTGATGAAATGGATTCTTCTGGGATAAGATGGAACATTATTATTCTAAGAATACCCGTAATGGGTCGTGTACCTTACGCTCTCGCAGAAGAAATCATTGATTCAGACTAATTGGGTGCCGCCACTTGTAATTGCTGATAAGGATTTGGTGACCTCCGGTCCACGGCTGGTCATACATGGGAACATCCACCACAGTATTCCCATAATACTGGTGAATAGGGGGCCCGTTCCAAAGTGACGTTCCTTCTTAGGAGAAGTTCTACTTAAAGGGTTAGTCCACTTCTGCACAATTTGTTGCACAAATGCATCTCAGATAAATGAAGAAACGTTGCAGATTGTCTAGATCTTACATGTCTTATAGCACTTGCGCGGTTAATCCGGGGTGCACATCTCCGGCTTCATTGCAAAACCGTGCAGGTGCCGGAGCACCAAGATGAGTCCAATGAGACTCACCGAACACTTCTCTAGGTAAGTATAAAGGGTTCTTTATATTTAATGCGTCTGCAGATTGCATTATAGAAATTTTATAACTAAAACTGTTGCAGAAATGTACTTGCTCTGTATCGTGCTATTCCCCTGTTATTCCTCCTATAGAAGTTTATGAATACCTTGACAGTTGGGTGTTACTAGTTGGGGGTCTGTTTCTGTACAATTTCACACTGTCCAATCAGTATGGTCAGGAGAGAGTATGTAAGAACAAAAGGAATGGTAACGCCCAGTTGTCTGATTATTCATACATTTCTAGGAGGAATAACAGAAGGACAGCACAAAGCAGAGGAATAAGAGAAGATTATGCACAATTATTATTATATGGGGAATACAAGTATTTACTAAACCTGATATATTAGGTGAGGGGACAGGACATGTCAGGTAAGGGGACAGGACATATCAGGTGAGGGGACAGGACATGTCAGGTGAGGGGACAGGACATGTCAGGTGAGGGGACAGGACATGTCAGGTGAGGGGACATATCAGGTGAGGGGACAGGACATGTCAGGTGAGGGGATAGGACATGTCAGGTGAGGGGATAGGACATATCAGGTGAGGGGACAGGACATGTCAGGTGAGGGGACAGGACATGTCAGGTGAGGGGACAGGACATGTCAGGTGAGGGGACATATCAGGTGAGGGGACAGGACATGTCAGGTGAGGGGATAGGACATGTCAGGTGAGGGGATAGGACATATCAGGTGAGGGGACAGGACATGTCAGGTGAGGGGACAGGACATGTCAGGTGAGGGGACAGGACATGTCAGGTGAGGGGATAGGACATGTCAGGTGAGGGGACAGGACATGTCAGGTGAGGGGATAGGACATGTCAGGTGAGGGGACAGGACATGTCAGGTGAGGGGACAGGACATGTTAGGGGAGGGGATAGGACATGTCAGGTGAGGGGACAGGACATGTCAGGTGAGGGGATAGGACATGTCAGGTGAGGGGACAGGACATGTCAGGTGAGGGGACAGGACATGTTAGGGGAGGGGACAGGACATGTCAGGTGAGGGGATAGGACATGTCAGGTGAGGGGACAGGACATGTTAGGGGAGGAGATAGGACATGTCAGGTGAGGGGACAGGACATGTCAGGTGAGGGGACATATCAGGTGAGGGGACAGGACATGTCAGGTGAGGGGACAGGACATGTCAGGTGAGGGGACAGGACATGTCAGGTGAGGGGACAGGACATGTCATGTGAGGGGACAGGACATGTCAGGTGAGGGGACAGGACATATTAGGTGAGGGGACATATCAGGTGAGGGGACAGGACATATCAGGTGAGGGGACAGGACATGTCAGGTGAGGGGATAGGACATGTCAGGTGAGGGGACAGGACATGTCATGTGAGGGGACAGGACATGTCAGGTGAGGGGACAGGACATGTCAGGTGAGGGGATAGGACATGTCAGGTGAGGGGACAGGACATGTCAGGTGAGGGGACAGGACATGTTAGGGGAGGGGACAGGACATGTCAGGTGAGGGGATAGGACATGTCAGGTGAGGGGATAGGACATATCAGGTGAGGGGACAGGACATGTCAGGTAAGGGGACAGGACAAGTCAGGTGAGGGGACAGGACATGTCAGGTGAGGGGACAGGACATGTCAGGTGAGGGGACAGGACATATCAGGTGAGGGGACAGGACAAGTCAGGTGAGGGGACAGGACATGTCAGGTGAGGGGACAGGACATATCAGGTGAGGGGACAGGACAAGTCAGGTGAGGGGACAGGACATGTCAGGTGAGGGGATAGGACATGTCAGGTGAGGGGACAGGACAAGTCAGGTGAGGGGACAGGACATGTCAGGTGAGGGGACAGGACATGTCAGGTAAGGGGACAGGACAAGTCAGGTGAGGGGACAGGACATATTAGGTGAGGGGACAGGACATATCAGGTGAGGGGACAGGACAAGTCAGGTGAGGGGACAGGACATGTCAGGTGAGGGGACAGGGCCCCTTTAAGAGCCCATAATCTTGCTTTCATTATGTACTCGCTCAATACTAGCCCGGTCTCACTATACATCCAGCAGAAGTGTTGAGGGGATTATATAGAAACAGCTTTTTATGCCAAATGTAAAACAGGGTCTCTCTGATCCCTGCAGGAAAGAGACAGAACAGTAAAGAGTCTGTGAAACGGGGGGACATTAACGGGAATGGTGCCGGCTCTTGTCACGGATCCTGTCAGTCCCTAAGTGCTATCGACTAGCAGGAGACCATCCACACCATTAGCGGAGCCTTCTATTGATTTCTTCCTTTCAACAAGAAAATCTCCTCCGTTTCTACAATCTTCCCCACTCCAAACACATCGGCTTCCTTGCATTGTTGATAATTGTTTGGACATTGTATTATGGAGTCTCAGGATACTGGGGCTTATAAAGCAGCCGTCCAGTCTGTGCGCTCCGAAGACCTCGTGCACCATTGGAGTTATTCCACCTTCCATCTCCTAGAATTAGGGGGGCAGATGAGTGACTATGACCGCAGGATCCGTCTGTACGGGGTTCCATATCGGCTTGGGACTTTGAAGGGGTATTCCAATGCAAAATATTTACTGTCTATCCAATGGACAGATGTTACATTGGTGTGAAGTCCAGAATGAGGACCATGACTGGAGTGTGGATGGAGTGAGGTCCTGTACATGCATTGCCCCTCCATCCAACTCTTTCCATTATTCCCAGCGCTCGCTACATTTTGGCTGGAATACTCCTTTAGCCTTGACGATGCCTCATTTCCAACCAGCCTTTGGTAGGGTTCCCGGCCTGATGGAGCTTATCTAATGTAAGATCCCTCTTGTGGGGGTGGGGAGCAGGTGGGATATACCCTAAGCTCATTTCAAGCTCAGACAAGCAGCCATCCCTGCCCGATCATTAGCTCATCAAAAACATTTGTATATATCGCCTCGACACATCTTACCCCATTGGTTCCAGAAATGTGATCTTAATTCTCTATCCGATACGACTTAGCTCATCTCCGCTAAACTTTACATCTGAGACTAAAACCACTAGAAATGGTAATGGACACGTTAAGAAAAAAAAAAGATGAAGCTCGGAGCCAGCCGGAGTCATCCGTCATGTAAACATCGCTCCGAAACCGGAGAGAGACAATGCGTCAATGTCCTCGAGAGCCAGAGAGCGAGACACAAACACAATAGACAAGAAAATACACAACAGAATAAATCTCCGGCCAGTGAATAAAGGCATATTGTGGCCCTGACAATCCTTCTCGGCGCTCAGGACCTCGGGTGTGACTGATGTCTGAGAGGACTAGACACTCACGGCTTGAGAAAGCCCATCACCGTCTCAATCCCCCCTGCTGTAATCTGAAGATTGGCTGTCAAGCGTTCACCCAACTAGATCCATCTTCTACTTTCATGTTATTTACTAGTAAATTATCCATCAAGGTAATGATGGTTTGTTGTCTTTTTTATGTGCACTTGTGTCCATTAAATGGATGTACTTCTTGCTTTGTAAAGGATTGCTTTCTTTGTGAGGCCGACTTTAATGCTCAAAGAAGGCGCCACTCTTGCTTTTATGGGCCGATACGGTGGCAGACGGGGCCAAACATAGCGGCTCATGATCCTGAATTGCATACTTGTAGCGCTCTACCATTATGGGAAGGAACAAGGCCGATCACTTTCACCACGGCAGGGGGTACGGTATCTCCGCGGTGAGACCGCCAGCTGGGGATGGACATCTTACAGGCCAGGAAATGCTCCCTGGGGAAAAAAGATATTAGCTCTCCCTCAGGGGTGAGAAATCTGCCCCTCTAGCATCACCTATTGGAGGAAGCTCCCCTGTTTGTCAATGTCCGACCTCTGCAAGATATCAGGCAAAGGAAAAGACATTGATAAACATGGGGTTCTTGCATGAGATCTTGCTTTTGTAGGGGGTGCTGGTTTGGCTAATATTTAGGGTTGAGCGATCGGGATCGAATAAAATCGGATTCCGATTGGCGATCGAGCAAATTTCACAATCGCGATCGGAATTCCGATCTGATCTTTTCCAGCGGGATCGAGATTGGAGGTTATCTCAAGATCGGCTCAACCCTAAAAGTGACTTTTCCCATAGAGAAGCATTGACTAGGGTTGAGGATCGGGATCGGAAAAGATCGGATTCCGATCGGCGATCAAGCAAATTTCACGATCAAGATCAGCTGGAAAATGATCGGAATTCGGATTTTAAAATTGATCTTGGAATCTCAAGATCGGTTCAACCCTAGTAATATTCTTAGTTATGATTAGGGTTGAGACGATCTTGAGTTTTCAGAATTGATTTTAATGTCTGATTTCTGATCATTTTCCAGCCAATCCCGATCCTGATCACGATCGTGAAATTTGCTTGATCACAGATTGGGATCCGATCTTTCACGATCCCAATCGCTGAACCCTAGTCAATGCTTCTCTACGGGAAAAATCACTTTTGGGGTTGAGCCGATCTTCAGATTTCAAAATCCGATTTCCGATCATTTTCCAGCCGATCCCGATCGTGATCGTGAAATTTGCTCAATCGCTGATCGGCATCCGATCTTTCCCGATCCTGATCACTGGACTCTACTATCAGGGCATTGATGGAGGAAGAAGGACCTTGGTGCATGATGGCTCTCTGATGAGGCTAGAGATAGCACAGGACAGTCTGACCACAAAGTGGTGGCAGGAGCAGCACACTGGGCAGGGGTAGGACTGGGCGATGTGGTGGACATGACAAGAGGAGAACTCATTTATATAAGTAGACCAAAAGGTTACAATGTCTCCGCACCTCTGCTAAACTGTGCTGAACCAGTAACAAGATGGAACCAAAGTCCCATCCCCAAAATAATTTAGATTTTCTCAGATTTGACCCCAAAAATAGGAGGACTGCTTCTCTAAATTCAAGTACCAGGATGGTCTCAAACTAGAGTCTCTATAAACCAGGCACTGGGATTGAGCGATCGGAAAAGATCGGATCCCGATCGGCGATCGATCCTGAAATCTGAAGATCAGTTAATCCCTACTAATATTCTTAGTTATGATTAGGGTTGAGACGATCTTGAGATTTCAGGATCGATTTTAATATCCGATTTCCAGCCAATCCAGATGCTGATAACGATCGTGAAATTTGCTCAATCGCCGATTGGGATCCGATCTTTTCTGATCGCTGAACCCTAGTCAATGCTTCTCTATGGGAAAAGTCACTTTTAGGGTTTAGCTGATCTTGAGATTTTGAAAATCCGATTACCAATCATTTTCCAGCCAATCCCGATCCTGATCGTGAAATTTGTTTGATCAGGATCCGATCTTTCCCGATCCCTATCACTCAACTTTAGTTATGATGCAAGGCTTGTTAAAGGGTTATGGACATAATACTGTGTGCAGGGCTTACTAAGGGACATAATAGAGTGCGGAGGAAGTGGTCGGTCGAGGTCTTCCGCGTCGGTGTTGGTTGGGGGGGCCCCATGTCAAAAGTTCGCCACAGGGCCCCGCCATTCCTAGTTACGCCACTGACTAGGATTGAGCGATCGGAAAAGATGGGATCCCGATCGGCGATCGAGCAAATTTCACAATCGCGACCCGGATTGGCTGGAAAATGATCGTAAATCAGATTTTGAAATCTCAAAATTGGCTCACCCCTAAAAGTGACTTTTCCCATAGAGAAGCATTGTCTAGGGTTGAGCGATCAGGATCGGGAAAAGATCGGATTTTGATCGGCGATCGAGCAAATTTCACGATTGCAATCAGGATCGGCTGGAAAATGATCAGAAATCGGATTTTAAAATCGATCCTGAAATCTCAACCCTAGCAGGCACCAGCCTCAGTCCGGCATCACGTTGGACCACCGATGGTAGATTCGATAATAATATGGATTACTCCTAGATATTGAGTTTCTCAGCTCTTTGCTAATATAAAATAATCCATTCTATTACTATAATCCAGTATTGCCTAGCTAAGGTTTTATTGACAGGTCCAAGTATTATAGCAGCAGGAAAGGCATCCCCTTATTTCCGATCCGCACAAAGCTTCCTTTGACCAGTGTCATATGGAATCTATTTCACAAATGGCATTTTTCCCCCTTTTTTTTTCGCGAACTCCCCAGACACAATGCAGCCTTATATCATCTAACAACAACATACACTTCATTACTTGGCTACAGCCCCAGAAGCCAATGTTCCTACACCGACCCTACGTCAGCCATAGATCTATCCTCATAAATTTCCTCTAAGATGTATCCATCAACATCAAATTCCTATTAGTGTTTCCCCTTTGCTAACTCTTGTTCGCTTGGAGAAATATGTATTTATCTCCTTTAAGAGACGTTTCTTTCCTTGGTAATCTCTTAAGTGCAGATGGGACATCATCGCTAGATTTCCGAGTGTTTTTACCCATTCTGGAGTGTCTGGCATCACTTTAGAAGTAAAAGCCCTAGTAAAAATGACATTCTTGACTATACGGCTATACAAATGGTTTTCCTGAAGAAGAATTCTACAAATATTTCGACATGGATATAGAAACGGATAGAAATGGAACATGAAAGAAAATGGTAAAACCCAAGATTTGAGAATAGGGCAATTGAGTAAATTTCACGATCGCGATCAGAATTTTGATCCCAATCTTTTTCGGCAGGATCGAGGTCTCACGTTAGTTTCCACAATGTTTGGCTACTGGCCGGTAGGGTTGAGCGATCGGGATCGGGAAAGATTGGATTCCGATCGGCGATCGAGTAAATTTCACGATCGCAATCGGAATTCAGATCTTGATCTTTTTCAGCGGGATTGAGGTTTCACGTTAGTTCCCACAATGCTTGGCTACTGGCCGGTAGGGTTGAGCGATCGGGATCGGGAAAGATTGGATTACGATCGGCGATCGAGTAAATTTCACGATCGCGATCAGAATTCCGATCCCAATCTTTTTCAGTGGGATCGAGGTCTCACGTTAGTTCCCATAATGCTTGGATTCTGGCCAATAGGGTTGAGCGATTGGGATCGGGAAAGATCGGATTCCAATCGGTGATCGAGCAAATTTCACGATCGCAATTGGAATTCAGATCTCGATCTTTTTCATCAGGATCGAGGTCTCACGTTAGTTCCCACAATGCTTGGCTACTGGCCAATAGGGTTGAGCGATCAGGATCGGTTGGAAAATGATCGAAAATCAGATTTTAAAAACGATCCTGAAATCTGAAGATCGGCTCAACCCTAATGTCTAGTGGTGGCCATTTCTCCTGGGAAAACTGATGCCATTGTTACGTGCAATTGAAGGACGTATATGATAATCCAGCGCTCTCTTACAGATTATCGGCACTCTATGACTAGACCACTAGCTATGGCCGCATTGATTTAGATTGGGGGGTCTTCAAAGGCTACAAGTCAGCTTTCAAGCTACGGTTGATCTTGAACTTTGCTTAGAACCCGGCTTAAGGGAACATGGCTCACCCCTGAGCTTTTACATATTGATTTGTGCCCTGACTACAATGTGTAAAATCCAGAGGTTGCGACACCGGACTCATCTCGTGCAGAGATAAGGCTTTGGACTGCTCCCGTTACCTGCGGTCTCTCTTATCTCTCTGATGGAAAGCTTTCAGAGCAGGGGGAAGGTTGTGTCTCGAATTATACAGAGGAAAAGTGATCTCTTTTTATTCGCCAATATTTTTCACCTCTCTTCTGGTGTGATAAAGAGGAGTTTTTCACCTCAGGCTGAGCAGTAAAATATATGGCTTCCCGCACGGTTATGTCAAGCGATTTATCAAACCAAATGTGCTAAGGATTACAAGGTCATTTTTCAGAGCTTTTGCTCACACACGTGTTACATGGAGAACATCACTTATTTGCCTTTCAGTAGCAAAATCAGAACAATATATCCATGCATCGGCTTCAATGCAGAAATCTCAATATAGGCGCCATTAGTTTGCAACATTTTGCAACTTGAACCTGAGTCTTGGTACAATGTACTGTAATCTCTTGGCACACCTAATAGGGAGGATTTTTGGATCAGCATGGGGTAGCCCATGTACTGGAAACAAGGCACAAAACCAACAACCATAGGCGGCCTAGATAAGCATAGGCTGGAGTCAGAAGGATTTAGCTTGCATGGCCTGGCACATGCTCACGACTCAATGCCAAGCACTGCATGGGGTGAGTTGGTGCACTATAACATGAGCAGTGACTACATCATAAGAATGGGCTTTCTTCCTTCTATATAACTATGGATTTGGTCCATGTGGTAAGGACTATGAAGCTTTCTGGATAAATAAATACGCATTATAAAACAAGAACAAGTTGCTCAATTCCAATGAACAGATCACAAGCGATCGCCCTCCGGATGTTACATTGTGAATTCTTAGCAAGTATTCTCGGCAGGCAAGCACAGAAGATTGCAAGGTGCTGACTAACAGTGATAGATGTTCTTGGCTTTCTCTCTATACCAAGGTTTACTTGGTTCTTGGCTCTGGTTAATGGCGGGACATCCCTAGTGAAGATCTCCAGCCCCTTCAGAGGAAAGATAACCACAAGAGGTCGTCCAACTAGTATCAGCTCATAACACCGCACATGTGCTCTGGAGCACCGCAGGGACATCATGATGCCACGTGAAACTCATGGACGTATACAGCTTATGGTGGACACTTGCGGTTATCAGAGATCCATGTGTAACTATCCAATATAAAGGGATCCCAAGTAAGAGGCCATTCTGTATCTATATACTCAAAAGAGAATATGGGTACTCTAAAAGATAAACTCTATATCTGGAAGATTCTACTTCCATTGTGTACACCTGTATTGATGGATGAATGAAAAAGACTGTAGAATGACTGGCCACACAGGGAGAAGCCGGAGGGCAGTATATTATTTATACTGTACCTACATAACTTCCACAGAGATACAAGAGACCATGTGTTCTGTACAAATAAAGTTTACAGGGATAGACAAAGAGGCAGTACTACCTCTATCTACATTGTTTACAGGGGAGAGACAGGGAAGCAGTACTACCTGTACCTACATTGTTTACAGGGAGAAACATGGAAGCAGTACTACCTGTACCTACATTGTTTACAGGGAGAAACATGGAAGCAGTACTACCTGTACCTACATTGTTTACAGGGAGAGACAAGGAAGCAGCACTACCTGTACCTACATTGTTTACAGGGAGAAACATGGAAGCAGTACTACCTGTACCTACATTGTTTACAGGGAGAAACATGGAAGCAGTACTACCTGTACTTACATTGTTTACAGGGAGAGACAAGGAAGCAGTACTATCTGTATCTACATTGTTTACAGGGAGAAACATGGAAGCAGTACTATCTATACCTACATTGTTTACAGGGAGAGACAAGGAAGCAGTACTACCTGTACCTACATTGTTTACAGGGAGAGACAGGGAAGCAGCACTATCTGTACCTACATTGTGTGCAGGGAGAGACAAGGAAGCAGTACTACCTGTACCTACATTGTTTACAGGGAGAGACATGGAAGCAGTACTACCTGTACCTACATTGTTTACAGGGAGAAACATGGAAGCAGTACTACCTGTACCTACATTGTTTACAGGGAGAAACATGGAAGCAGTACTACCTGTACTTACATTGTTTACAGGGAGAGACAAGGAAGCAGTACTATCTGTACCTACATTGTTTACAGGGAGAAACATGGAAGCAGTACTATCTATACCTACATTGTTTACAGGGAGAGACAAGGAAGCAGTACTACCTGTACCTACATTGTTTACAGGGAGAGACAGGGAAGCAGCACTATCTGTACCTACATTGTGTGCAGGGAGAGACAAGGAAGCAGTACTACCTGTACCTACATTGTTTACAGGGAGAGACATGGAAGCAGTACTACCTGTACCTACATTGTTTACAGGGAGAAACATGGAAGCAGTACTACCTGTACTTACATTGTTTACAGGGAGAGACAAGGAAGCAGTACTATCTGTACCTACATTGTTTACAGGGAGAAACATGGAAGCAGTACTATCTATACCTACATTGTTTACAGGGAGAGACAAGGAAGCAGTACTACCTGTACCTACATTGTTTACAGGGAGAGACAGGGAAGCAGCACTATCTGTACCTACATTGTGTGCAGGGAGAGACAAGGAAGCAGTACTACCTGTACCTACATTGTTTACAGGGAGAGACATGGAAGCAGTACTACCTGTACCTACATTGTTTACAGGGAGAAACATGGAAGCAGTACTACCTGTACTTACATTGTTTACAGGGAGAGACAAGGAAGCAGTACTATCTGTACCTACATTGTTTACAGGGAGAGACAAGGAAGCAGTACTACCTGTACCTACATTGTTTACAGGGAGAGACAGGGAAGCAGCACTATCTGTACCTACATTGTGTGCAGGGAGAAACATGGAAGCAGTACTACCTGAACTTACATTGTTTACAGGGAGAGACAAGGAAGCAGTACTATCTGTACCTACATTGTTTACAGGGAGAAACATGGAAGCAGTACTATCTGTACCTACATTGTTTACAGGGAGAGACATGGAAGCAGTACTACCTATACCTACATTGTTTACAGGGAGAGACAGGGAAGCAGCACTATCTGTACCTACATTGTGTGCAGGGAGAAACATGGAAGCAGTACTACCTGTACTTACATTGTTTACAGGGAGAGACAAGGAAGCAGTACTATCTGTACCTACATTGTTTACAGGGAGAAACATGGAAGCAGTACTATCTGTACCTACATTGTTTACAGGGAGAGACATGGAAGCAGTACTACCTATACCTACATTGTTTACAGGGAGAGACATGGAAGCAGTACTACCTGTACCTACATTGTTTACAGGGAGAAACATGGAAGCAGTACTACCTGTACTTACATTGTTTACAGGGAGAGACATGGAAGTAGTACTATCTGTACCTACATTGTTTACAGGGAGAGACATGGAAGCAGTACTATCTGTACCTACATTGTTTACAGGGAGAAACATGGAAGCAGTACTACCTATACCTACATTGTTTACAGGGAGAGACATGGAAGTAGTACTATCTGTACCTACATTGTTTACAGGGAGAGACATGGAAGCAGTACTACCTGTACCTACATTGTGTGCAGGGAGAGACAAGGAAGCAGTACTATCTGTACTTACATTGTTTACAGGGAGTGATGAGAAGGCAATAATCTGCACCAAAAAAATTAAAGTAAAAGACAGAAAGGCAATTGATAACTGTGCTTGCAATACGTATAAGTAGTGACAGAGAGACGGTACATCATTTACAGGGAGAGACAAGGAGGCAATACTATCTGTACTTAACATCATTTACAGGATGTGACTATAGCATAATACCCTCTGTACCAATAACATTACAGAAAGGCAATAATATCTGTATCTACATCATTTACATTGAGTAATTGGGAAACAGTACTACGTGTGCTTACCTCAAGTACAAATAGCGTCAGAAAGACTGTGCCAACAAAATTTACAGGAAGAAACAGTGTTGCAGTAATATCAGTGAGACAATGTTGCGGTACTATCTGTACCTACCTCATTTAAAGGATAATACACTGTTGCAGTATACTTTACAGGTAGAGACAATATCGCAGCACTATCTGTACTTATCATATATAGGGTGAGACAAGGAAGTAATATTTATTGTACTAATAAAAGTCACAGGGATATACAAGAAGGCAGTACTATCTGTGCCTACATCACTGCCAGAGTAAGACAAGCAGGTAATGAAGTCTGTACCAATAAAATGTACAGGAGGAGCGCAGTGAGGAAGTACTATTAGTACATTTATAATGTAGCAGGTGAGACTGGGAGACAGTACTATCTGTGCCTCCATCAAGTATAGGGAGAGATGAGGATGCAGTACTATCTGTGCCTCCATCAAGTATAAGGAGAGATGAGGAGGCGGTACTATCTGTGCCTCCATCAAGTATAGGGAGAGATGAGGAGGCGGTACTATCTGTGCCTCCATCAAGTATAGGGAGAGATGAGGAGGCAGTACTATCTGTGCCTCCATCAAGTATAAGGAGAGATGAGGAGGCGGTACTATCTGTGCCTCCATCAAGTATAGGGAGAGATGAGGAGGCAGTACTATCTGTGCCTCCATCAAGTATAAGGAGAGATGAGGAGGCGGTACTATCTGTGCTTCCATCAAGTATAGGGAGAGATGAGGAGGCAGTACTATCTGTGCCTCCATCAAGTATAGGGAGAGATGAGGAGGCAGTACTATCTGTGCCTCCATCAAGTATAGGGAGAGATGAGGAGGCAGTACTATCTGTGCCTCCATCAAGTATAAGGAGAGATGAGGAGGCGGTACTATCTGTGCCTCCATCAAGTATAGGGAGAGATGAGGAGGCGGTACTATCTGTGCCTCTATCAAGTATAGGGAGAGATGAGGAGGCGGTACTATCTGTGCCTCCATCAAGTATAGGGAGAGATGAGGAGGCGGTACTATCACTATGTGCTACCTTCTGGCAATGTAAGGACAACACTACTGAACTGTATGGTGAGAAAATGGGGTGTAGGGTAGAAGGAAACCTCTTCCACCAGGCAACCTAACAAAGTTGGCCCGTTTCTGAGCCGATCTTCCGTTTTTTTGCCTATGAGGATAATACGGTGGCCCATTCAGGTGCCGGAGCTGACGTTTCTATCACCTAATACCCTACGGCCATTACTATAGTATCTTATATCTTAACACCATACGGGGATACGAGTCCAGAAAGGGTTAACGCGCCAGCCCCGGTTTCCTTCGCCCCCTACCGACGATGACGTTCCCAGACTAGTCGGTTCCATTCTCCCCCTTCCCTCGGATCCTGTCAGATAATTGTTTATGAAGAGATATATGGCGGCAATAATATCCTGGGAATGGCTTTGATGTATGAGGCGTTAATGGATTGGAATGATCACCGGGTTATTAACAGGCCTAGAGATTTGTCAGGCCGGGCCCCGGCCGGGGCGTCCGTATTGGAGAGCAATAAGGTTTTATAAGGAGATATGTGTGACAAGCCTCGGAGAGATAGGCCAATGAATAAAAGAGCGGAGCCGGACAATAATTGAACTGCCAGTGTGAATGTTACCAAACGGACATGATATCTTAATGGTGCCAGATAGGCAGCAAGTAATGAGGCCTGGCTGGAGGGATTTAATGAACACACCCATCATCGGATGACACCGCCGATCCGCTCCCAGACACTTCCCTCTTCCCCAGCTGTTTAATGTATGTTTGCAAGTCATTTTTTTTTTCTTCCCTTCCATTTTTATCAAACCACCTGCTGGGTTTCGCAGCTCCTGCCGTTAAATCTTCTCACCCTTGTAAGAAAAAAGTCGGGGCCCAGAGGACTGCGAAGCGCGGCAGCAAAGATACAATACCACAACCTGGCCTGTTCATTACACGTGCTAGCAAGAGATCCGGCGCTGCAGATGTAAGGAGGAAAAAAACATTCAGAGGTGTCTGATAACAAATAGGACGAAAAAACGGTTCATGCAGAATCGCAACGTGACACGTTCCACAGCCCCGCGGGAGGGGATTATTCATGTACGGTGAGACGTAAGAGAGACCAACTCGCCAAATCCCATAGAAAGCCCATGGAATGGGTCAGTTTATCAGGCCAGCCACAAAATCCTTGCAAAATATGGAATAAGGCCCCACGGGACTGGGAAACGTTGCAGGAAAAACCTCCACAGACTTTATGTTTCCATTATATCTACAGGTAGGGTTGAGCGATCGGATTCGGAAAAGATCAGATCGGCGATCGAGCAAATTTCCCGATTGGGATCGGCTGGAAAATGATCGGAAATCGGATTTTGAAATCTTAAGATCGGCTCAATTCCCGTAAAGAAGCATTGACTAGGGTGGAGCGATCGGGATCGGGAAAGATCGGATCCCGATTGACAATAGAGCAAATTTCACGATCGCGATCGGCTGGAAAATGATTGGCAATCGGATTTTAAAATTGATCCTGAAATCTCAAGGTGGGCTCAGCCCTATCTATGGGGAATCCTCAGTGTTTCCATAGATATAATTGACATGCTGCCATTTCCAAAACCGCGCCGGTTTTGGAAAATCGCAGCATGTCCGTCCTGCGGTTTTTCCTGCAAAGTAGGCATGGGATTCACAAGTATCCCATCCACTTTGCAAATACTGTAAAACACTGCAATTTTTCCAGCGGCGTTTCTTACCCCTGAGGCCCTGGACTAAAACAGGTTCCAGGCTTAATAATGGATGACCTATCCTCAGGATGTATAGTGGCTGTGCTTGATATCGCAGCTCACCCTATTCACTTGAATGGGACTGAGCTGCCATCAGGCCATGTGACTGATGATATCACATGATAGGTGAAGCAGAAGTAACGCTCAGGTGTTGGATCTGCAATTGCAATAGGTTATCAATTAATAATTCCCAGATTGAGGTCTCACGTTGCAGAAAAGCTGGGGGGTTTTGTTGCAGATTTTGCTGCATTTTTATGAACCAAACCCAGCAGTGTGGGAAATATCTAGAAGGTTCTTACACGTCTCCCTTCTGCTCAATCCTCTCCTGGCTGTGGGTAAAAAAAAAAAAAAATCACAACAAAATTTGCAACAAAAAAAAGCAGCTTTTTCGTAATGTGGGGTCCAAGGCTGAGGTCCCACGTTGTAGAAACGCTGCGATTTTTTTGTTGCAAATTTTGTTGCAGTTTTTTGAGCCAAAGCCAAGAATGAATCCTGTCTGATCCTACAGCCCTGTATCGTTCCCTTCCATCTACCCTACAGACAGGAGTATGGGGTCAGACGGAGGCCTTTACCTTTTCAGGCCACCTTTAAGAGATGTATGGACCACACACCCCTGCTAAGGATTCTGGGAGAAGAACATGCAAGTAAGTTGTCCTTGATAATAGAGAAGCCCCGGCTCTGGCACTCTGTTTTGGAAGAAAGAACAGTGGAGTAAAATAACTCAAGAGGGCATGAGCTGACTACATACAGGGTTTGTTTGTAGTCTGTAACAATGGAGACACATAGCTGTGCACGTTCACTCTGTTTACAAAACAATAAGAGATTGTTACAAATTTGTTTCATTATTTTTTAATTTTCCGTGCACTGAAAGCAATAAAAGTAAGAGGTCTCTCTAATGCACTGTGCTGCCCCCCTCTGGCACACCCAGTACTGCGGCCTGTGTCCCCCCTAATAACCCCTCTGCTATTTGACTATTATAACTTTACAGTTTCCAAAACTCCGTCTCCGGGGAATAATAGATTCATTAAACAGAGATGCCGATGCAGTTAGATAAAATAACTCCGGCGATCCCCCAGAGATGAAATGCCAGTTTAGCTTAAATCCAAGGATTAGGAAGAGAACACTGATTACCTTACACAGAAACCCCCCTGACAAGAGGCAAACGTGGGGATGGAGGGGTGGGAGTGGCAGGACAGAGGGCTATCGCTTTCTAGCACATTCTGCCTGGAGTTGTCTGACGAAAAACTCAGAATTCCTTCACGTAGCGGAATGTAATTACCGACAAAGAGCGAACTGGAGGAAGACGATGGAAGTGATTGACAGGAAGAGCTAAAGGGGATCAGAGAGAGTCAGAAATGCAGACGTTACCTAAAGCTGCAATGGATAGGCGTCTGCACATGTGTCCCTACCTGTCCCCAATCAGCACCCACATTCATAATGCCCGTCAGGGTTTGGTCATGGAATTTGTATTGTGCTAAATACTGACCGACTACAATGTATCCATGTGCAGCCCGTGTTCTATACATGTGATATCTATGTTCTCTCCATGTACTGGCCGTACCAACTACAATGTATCCGTGTACAGCCCGTGTTCTATCCATGTTATATCTATGTTATCTCTATGTACTGGCCATGTACTGACGATGTTCTCTCCATATTCTCTCCATGTACTGGCTATGTTCTATCCATGTTATATCTATGTTATCTCTATGTACTGGCCATGTACTGACGATGTTCTCTCCATATTCTCTCCATGTACTGGCTATGTTCTATCCATGTGATATCTGTGTTCTCTCCAGGTACTGGCCATGTATTGACTATTTTCTCTCCATGTACTGATGATGTTCTCTCCATATTCTCTCCATGTACTGATTTTGTTCTCTCTACGTACTGGCTATTTTCTCGCTATGTACTGGCCATGTGATATCTGGGTTTTCTCCATGTAATGACTATGTTCTCTCCATGTACTGGCCATGTAGTATGTTCTCTCCATGTACTGGCCATGTAGTATGTTTTCTCCATGTACTGGCCATGTAGTATGTTCTCTCCATGTACTGGCCATGTAGTATTCTCTCTCCATGTACTGGCCATGTAGTATTCTCTCTCCATGTACTGGCCATGTAGTATGTTCTCTCCATGTACTGGCCATGTAGTATTCTCTCTCCATGTACTGGCCATGTAGTATGTTCTCTCCATGTACTGGCCATGTAGTATTCTCTCTCCATGTACTGGCCATGTAGTATGTTCTCTCCATGTACTGGCCATGTAGTATTCTCTCTCCATGTACTGGCCATGTAGTATGCTCTCTCCATGTACTGGCCATGTAGTATGCTCTCTCCATGTACTGAGCATGTACTGACTATGTTCTCTCCATATACTATGTTCTCTCCATGTACTGACTATGTTCTATCCATGTGATATCTGTGTTCTCCCCATGTACTGACTATATTCTGTACATGCTCTGATCATGTATTAGTCATGTTTCCTGATTTTCTGTGTGTGTGATAAGGTTACAGTATACCAATGGGGCTGTCGGTTTAGACACATCATGGCGGAAAGTCTCACCCTTTAAAGCACCTCACATACAAGAAGGTCATTTTTGCATTTCTCAATAAACTTCCTCCTTCTCCATAGGGGGCACCATCATCACCATCACTCCTTTTGACTATTGAGGTTTGGCTACAGTGGGCTGCTGGTAAGTAATGGCAGACACCCATAATCTCGCACATTATGGAGACTGACTGGTTGATACTTGATACTGAACTCGTCCAGGATCTCGGAGTTCGTATTTCCCTCGCTGATCTGTGCTATAAATCCAGGAGCTCTGAGCTCAGACTACACATAGGACCTTCTGAGTCTTCACATGGGCCCCAGCCGGGCTTGGGTTACTATTATTTCATACTTGTAGCTTTGGAGAGCCATAAATCCCAGGATGTTCGGGAGGACCAGATTGGTCTGTGGGGCCTCCAAGCTCTACAACCCAACTGTGATGGAGAAAAGTTTCACCGTTGCCTCGAGCCAAAGCCTTCATGCCATCGGTCTCTATAAATATGGAGACTTGAGATAATAGCTCTAGGTGACATCACTAAAGGTTGTGGCTTACTGGGAAGAACAATGGTGACATCACTGAGGTCTGGACATGACATCATGATGGGGTATGTCTAGTGTCTAGATCTCTGGATAATACACACTGTACTGTATTCTAGATTGGTGATGAATCCAACCAAAATCATTGTCCATCATGTCCAGTTGGTTCAGCCATTGTAGTCACATGATGTAGCCTACTGCAAAAAATCACTACCTATCTCTGCCTCCTGGTCCTGGATCCTTGTAGACGCCTTATAAGCTTCAAGTTTACAGGGCTGTGGATGGCGTCCACTTATAAATACGTTGGGGTGATTTTGCCCTTTCCAATTCTCTGATGCCTATGAAAGGTTAAACCGAGTTGGCAAGTACTTGGATGAGATAGACAATCTTGGAAAGACGTCAGCCCGCTTGTGTTGGGAGATATGTGACCTCTGAACATATGTTAGCAATACAGACACTGGAGACAACACTTGGAGAGCAGAAAGAAAAGGTGTATTATCACCTCCGCTGCCTGCACAGAATCACACGGAGACGAGCCCGGCAGGGGGTGAAGTCAGCGCCCTAAATAACCCGCTCAGCCAGGATGTCGGGGTTATGTATGGGGAACGGATACAATACAGTACACACAGTACTAAACACGAAAGAATCTCATGATCTTCATCGTTACACATCATCCATAATCATCCATCACACAGAAATATTATCCACAAGACATCATATAAGAATAACACAGATGGATGGCGGAAAGAGGATGGAGGGGATGTTCACACTAACATTATTACAGTCCGTTACTCTAATCCGTCATAGGATGAGAACAATGGACAGTACTGGTAGTAGAGTGTCTGATGCCGATGGATCTTCCACCATCTGGTGTTGGCTAGCTGGTCTCCTCCTCACAGAGACCTTCCTCTGCATTAACATTGTAGGATTATAGGTTGGACTTGATGGACTTGTATCTTTTAAACTATGTAATAATAGTAGCGATGCCCTTAAAGGGAAAGTGTGATCAGAAAATGACAGAAGTCTAAGGATGTTGCTGTTTTACTGCTCTATATTATATGAAATATTACAAGGAAAATAAAATGTTAGTCCAACACCGGCCACAAGAGATAACTGGTTGGATAACTTTGTTGTGTAGTCTGAGACAGAATAAGCAGAGTCATCTCACTGTCATGAGAGGACAGATGAGTTATTGATGAGACGTCTGCCCCTCTCAGCAGGGATTTTGGGCCCTTCCTCTGCTCTAGTTTTCTCAGGTGTGAAGGGGCCTTTTCCAGACGCCAGGTTTCAGCTCCTTCCAAAGATGCTCAATAGGATTTAGGTGCGGGCCCATAGAAGCCACATCAGGATAGTCCAATGTTCTCCTTTTAGCCATTCTTGGGGGGTTTTAGTTGTGTGTTTTGGGTCATTATCCTGTTACAAGACCCAGGACCTGCGACTAAGACCAAGCTTTCTGACACTGGGCAGCACATTTCTCTCTAGAATCCCTTGATAGTCTTGAGATTTCATTGTACCCTGCACAGATTCAAGACACCCTGTGCCGGATGCAGCAAAACAGCCCCAGGACATAACAGAGCCTCCTCTATGTGGCACAGTAGAGACATAACAGAGCTCCTCCATGTGTCACAGTAGGGACATAACAGAGCCCCCTCTATGTGTCACAGTAGGGACATAACAGAGCTCCTCCATGTGTCACAGTAGAGACATAACAGAGCTCCATCCATGTGTCACAGTAGGGACATAACAGAGCCCCCTCTATGTGTCACAGTAGAGACATAACAGAGCTCCTCCATGTGGCACAGTAGGGACATAACAGAGCCCCCTCCATGTGTCACAGTAGGGACATAACAGAGCTCCTCCATGTGGCACAGTAGGGACATAACAGAGCCCCCTCCATGTGTCACAGTAGGGACATAACAGAGCTCCTCCATGTGTCACAGTAGGGACATAACAGGGGCCCCTCCATGTGTCACAGTAGGGACATAACAGAGCTCCTCCATGTGTCACAGTAGGGACATAACAGAGCCCCCTCCATGTGTCACAGTAGGGACATAACAGAGCTCCTCCATGTGTCACAGTAGGGACATAACAGAGCTCCTCCATGTGTCACAGTAGGGACATAACAGTTCTCCTCCATGTGTCACAGTAGGGACATAACAGAGCTCCTCCATGTGTCACAGTAGGGACATAACAGAGCCCCTTCCATGTGTCACAGTAGGGACATAACAGAGCTCCTCCATGTGTCACAGTAGGGACATAACAGAGCTCCTCCATGTGTCACAGTAGGGACATAACAGAGCCCCCTCTATGTGTCACAGTAGAGACATAACAGAGCCCCCTCCATGTGTCACAGTAGGGACATAACAGAGCTCCTCCATGTGTCACAGTAGGGACATAACAGAGCCCCCTCCATGTGTCACAGTAGGGACATAACAGAGCTCCTCCATGTGTCACAGTAGGGACATAACAGAGCCTCCTCCATGTGTCACAGTAGGGACATAACAGAGCTCCTCCATGTGTCACAGTAGGGACATAACAGAGCCTCCTCCATGTGTCACAGTAGGGACATAACAGAGCTCCTCCATGTGTCACAGTAGGGACATAACAGAGCTCCTCCATGTGTCACAGTAGGGACATAACAGAGCCCCCTTCATGTGTCACAGTAGGGACATAACAGAGCTCTCCCATGAGTCACAGTAGGGACATAACAGAGCTCCTCCATGTGTCACAGTAGGGACATAACAGAGCCCCCTCCATGTGTCACAGTAGGGACATAACAGAGACCCCTCCATGTGTCACAGTAGGGACATAACAGAGCTCCTCCATGTGTCACAGTAGGGACATAACAGAGCTCCTCCATGTGTCACAGTAGAGACATAACAGAGCTCCTCCATGTGTCACAGTAGGGACATAACAGAGCTCCTCCATGTGTCACAGTAGGGACATAACAGAGCTCCTCCATGTGTCACAGTAGGGACATAACAGAGCCCCCTTCATGTGTCACAGTAGGGACATAACAGAGCTCCCCCATGAGTCACAGTAGGGACATAACAGAGCTCCTCCATGTGTCACAGTAGGGACATAACAGAGCCCCCTCCATGTGTCACAGTAGGGACATAACAGAGACCCCTCCATGTGTCACAGTAGGGACATAACAGAGCTCCTCCATGTGTCACAGTAGGGACATAACAGAGCTCCTCCATGTGTCACAGTAGGGACATAACAGAGCTCCTCCATGTGTCACAGTAGGGACCTAACAGAGCTCCCCCATGTGTCACAGTAGGGACATAACAGAGCCTCCTCCATGTGTCACAGTAGGGACATAACAGAGCCCCCTCCATGTGTCACAGTAGGGACATAACAGAGCTCCTCCATGTGTCACAGTAGGGACATAACAGAGCCTCCTCCATGTGTCACAGTAGGGACATAACAGAGCTCCTCCATGTGTCACAGTAGGGACATAACAGAGCCCTCTCCATGTGTCATAGTAGGGACATAACAGAGCTCCTCCATGTGTCACAGTAGAGACATAACAGAGCCCCCTCCATGTGTCACAGTAGGGACATAACAGAGCTCCTCCATGTGTCACAGTAGGGACATAACTGAGCTCCTCCATGTGTCACAGTAGGGACATAACAGAGCTCCCTCCATGTGTCACAGTAGGGACATAACAGAGCCTCCTCCATGTGTCACAGTAGGGACATAACAGAGCTCCTCCATGTGTCACAGTAGGGACATAACTGAGCTCCTCCATGTGTCACAGTAGGGACATAACAGAGCCCCCTCCATGTGTCACAGTAGGGACATAACAGAGCTCCTCTATGTGTCACAGTAGGGACATAACAGAGCCCCCTCCATGTGTCACAGTAGGGACATAACAGAGCTCATCTATGTGTCACAGTAGGGACATAACAGTTCTCCTCCATGTGTCACAGTAGGGACATAACAGAGCTCCTCCATGTGTCACAGTAGGGACATAACAGAGCTCCTCCATGTGTCACAGTAGGGACATAACAGAGCTCCTCCATGTGTCACAGTAGGGGCAAGGTTTTTTCAGGATAGGCTTCATTTATCTGTCTGTGACCATAGAGCTGATGGACCTTCCCAAAAAGTCTCCTCTGTCCAGGACATTCTTCCAGAAGTATTGTGGCTTGTCAACATGTAGTTTGGTTATTATTACTTTTGTCAGTTTCCGGTTATTTCTGGGACCATTGTGGGTTTTCCTTTCATTAAACAAGGGGACCAACAATTTTGTCCACATGTGTATGTGTCGGGTCCATGGTTGAATGGCATAGACATCACATGGATGATATCTGAGTGCCGCCCATGCCATGCACCCATCATATTAGCCCGGACCGCAAAACAGGACTAGGAAGAACTCATTTGGTGGGGGGTTTGACTCTCAGTACCCCCATAATCAGACTATTAAAGGGGCGTGGATTTCCAGATGTAGTGCACCATTGTGCGAGTGCCAGACCTATTCTACTCAGCTAGTAGACAGCGGTGCGAGGAGTCACTAAAGTCCTGGAAAAACCCTTTAATGGACTCGTCTCTATGTTTTATGTTTCTATTTTTTGGATAATTCTGAGGATTTTATTGAGACACTCTTGTACTTTAACCCCTTCCCGCCGATGGCATTTTTTGATTTTCGTTTTTCGTTTTTGACTCCCCTCCTTCTAAACCCCATAACTTTTTTATTTCTCTGCTCCCAGAGTCATATGAGGTCTTAATTTTTGCGGGACAATTTTTTCTTCATGATGCCACCATTAATTATTCTATATAATGTACTGGAAAGCAGAAAAAAAATTCAGAATGGGGTGGATTTGAAGAAAAAATGCATTTCTGCGACTTTCTTACGGGCTTTGGTTTTACGGCGTTCACTGTGCAGCCAAAATGACATGTCCCCTGTATTCTGTGTTTCGGTACGGTTCCAGGGATACCAAATTTATATGGTTTTATTTACATTTTGACCCCTAAAAAAAATTCCAAAACGGTGTTAAAATTTTTTTTTTCTAAAAGTCGCCATATTCCGACGGCCGTAACTTTTTTATACATAGGTGTACGGGGATGCATAGGGCGTCTTTTTTTGCGGGGCCGGGTGTACTTTTTAGTTCTACCATTTTCGGGAAATGTTATTGCTTTGATCACTTTTTATTCAAATTTTTATCAGAATTAAAACAGTGAAAAAACGGCGGTTTGGCACTTTTGACTATTTTTCCTGCTACGGCGTTTACCGAACAGGAAAAATATTTGTATAGATTTGTAGAGCGGGCGATTTCGGACGCGGGGATACCTAACATGTATATGTTTCACAGTTTTTAACTACTTTTATATCTGTTCTAGGGAAAGGGGGGTGATTTGAACTTTTAATACTTTTTATATTTTTTTATATTTTTTTTTACTTTTTTTTTAATTTTTTTTTTTTGCATTTATTAGACCCCCTAGGGGTGTTGAACCCCAGGGGGTCTAATCACTAATGCAATGCATTACAATGCTAATGCATGGGCGCTGCTGGGAAAATGGCGCCTCCGGCGCCTTTGACAGCAGCGCCGGAGGGGTTAATGCCTCCGATCGGTCCGGGGACCGATCGGAGGCATTAGAGCCGGGTGTCTACTGCTTGAAGCAGTAGACACCCGGCGGCTATGACGGCCGCCCGGCTCCCGGGCGGTCGCCATAGTTACAGACCCGACACGCGCCGTACTATTACGGCGCATGTCGGGAAGGGGTTAAAGAATTTCATACAGTCGGAAATGTCTGAGGATGAATATCCGATTTGCAGGTGAAGAGTTAATATAACACCATCTTATAACCTACAGAATCCCATCATTAGCCGCTCGCCGGGTATCGCCCTTCGCCCTCTACAAGAACTCTTGTGCTTAACGCTCATTTAATGTTCTCGGAGTTGGCACCGCAGATAAAAGATTTCCTGCAGAGAGGGTAAAAATACCGTCTAATGATTCAGGAAACCCGGGGGTGGAAACATTAATATGGAGAAATCGCGGGGATGTCAATGAGATAGAATATATTTATACTTCTCAGTCTCGTTGGCGATAAGAACGTTCCCTCCCACCCCAAGATACCGCACTGACTGCGGAGCGATACGTACAGGTCATTGATCAACGTCCGCATCGAGGTTTACACAGCGGCTATCTGTGACTGTGGGCTTAAAAATAACTTTAGAATGAACTTTGGAAGAAGTCCATGAAAAACCGAGGAGATGGCTGATAACAATGGTGCGCAAAACGGGGCAGAACTATTACATGTAATATATGGCCATATTAGGCGTTACTCCAAATACATCTATAATAGGAGCTTATACTGAGTATATAGTCATGTAAGAAAATTATCCTATTCCTCAAGATATTACAAAGGAGTAGTATTATATTAGTTATTTTCTTGTACATAGGAGTAGTATTATAGTAGTTATATTCTTGTACATAGGGAGTAGTATTATAGTAGTTATATTCTTGTACATAGGAGTAGTATGATAGTAGTTATATTCTTGTATATAGGAGTAGTATTATAGTAGTTATATTCTTGTACATTGGAGTAGTATTATAGTAGTTATATTCTTGTACATAGTAGTAGTATGATAGTAGTTATATTCTTGTATATAGGAGTAGTATTATAGTAGTTATATTCTTGTACATAGGAGCAGTATTATAGTAGTTATATTCTTGTACATAGGAGTAGTATTATAGTAGTTATATTCTTGTACATAGGAGTAGTATTATAGTAGTTATATTCTTGTATATAGGAGTAGTATTATAGTAGTTATATTCTTGTACATAGGAGCAGTATTATAGTAGTTATATTCTTGTACATAGGAGGTAGTATTATAGTAGTTATATTCTTGTACATAGGAGCAGTATTATAGTAGTTATATTCTTGTACATAGGAGGTAGTATTATAGTAGTTATATTCTTGTACATAGGAGTAGTATTATAGTAGTTATATTCTTGTACATAGGAGTAGTATTATAGTAGTTATATTCTTGTACATAGGAGGTAGTATTATAGTAGTTATATTCTTGTACATAGGAGATAGTATTATAGTAGTTATATTCTTGTACATAGGAGCAGTATTATAGTAGTTATATTCTTGTACATAGGAGGTAGTATTATAGTAGTTATATTCTTGTATATAGGGGCAGTATTATAGTAGTTATATTCTTGTATATAGGAGTAGTATTATAGTAGTTATATTCTTGTACATAGGAGTAGTATTATAGTAGTTATATTCTTGTACATAGGAGTAGTATTATAGTAGTTATATTCTTGTATATAGGAGTAGTATTATAGTAGTTATATTCTTGTACATAGGAGTAGTATTATAGTAGTTATATTCTTGTACATAGGAGCAGTATTATAGTAGTTATATTCTTGTACATAGGAGGTAGTATTATAGTAGTTATATTCTTGTATATAGGGGCAGTATTATAGTAGTTATATTCTTGTATATAGGAGCAGTATTATAGTAGTTATATTCTTGTACATAGGAGGTAGTATTATAGTAGTTATATTCTTGTACATAGGAGGTAGTATTATAGTAGTTATATTCTTGTACATAGGAGCAGTATTATAGTAGTTCCCTGTCGTCCATACCAGCGGCACAATGTGGGGTATTTCTGCCCCTGTGTGCTGGTAGGACAGGCGGATTTTTAATTAGCCAATCAAAAGCGTGGCTGGCCCTATAAGAGGGCACAAGAACCTCCCCTCTGCGTGTTTTTTTCTGTCCTGTGTGGTCAAGGACAGGTGGGGAGGACTTGTGTCCTCTTATTTTAGGCTCTATGGGTTACCTACCTTTGGAGCATAATTCTTCTTTTTTCAGTTTCTGACCTTCTTGATTGAAGGTTCCTTCCCCTGTCTGGGAAAAAAAGTTTTTTTTTTTAGCCTGCGTGGCTCCTTTCCTTCCCTCCTACCTCCCTCCCTCCCTCCCTCCCCTCCTCCTCTCCCTCCCTCCCCTCCTTCTCCCTCTGGCTCACCTGTCAGCACATCTCGTGCTGGTGAGTTGGCCCGGCACTCTGCCGCGGGGCTCTCTCGCTGTCGCTCGCGGACGTGCTCTGCCGGAACTAGGTTCCCGGCGGAGAGTTTCCTGCGTCCGCATTTGCCGGGCGCACACTTCCGGTTGTGCCCGGAAGTATAGCGGCGCCATTGAAAGTCCTGGCGCCGGCGAAGGATGTTTACTCCGGCTTTCTGCTTATTGCAGAATCTAGCCTGCACGCACGTCCGGGCCAGGAATTGAGGGGGTAGGCGCCCCTGCTGGGGCTGTATGAAGAGGGGGGGGGTAACCTTTTTCTCTTCCTGGAGGGTGCATGTGATTATGGCCCCTCCCATTTCCGGCCGGCCGGGTTAAAGGTCAGGCCGGCCGGTTATTAGTTACCTTCTCCTTTTCCAAGGCGGAAGGCTGTGCATCAGAGGTTGTTGCTTAGCTTCAAGTCTCCTTTTGCCTCCAAACCAAACCTTCAGTTTCTTGTCACCCTGCTGTCCGGTCTAGGACACGGTAAGATCTACCCCTTCTTTTGATATTTGGTAGAATATGTTGGTGACAATTTTGCATGGTCTATGGTCTCTCTGTAGGATATGTCTTCCTCTACTACCCCCCCTGGGGATTATAGGAGGAAATCTACTGCCAAAAGGAAGCACCTTTCCTGTTTTGACTGTGACACACCGCTCCCTGATGGTAGGTAGCGGCTTAAGAGGTTATCCCTCTGGGGTACTACCGGCCCTATAACCCGCCTATTATTTTTAGGCTATGAGTGGGCCCGTTGTCGTGGTTGCAGAGGCCCCCCACCTGAGGAGCCTTCTCCTAGAGATATGATGGCCTGGGTCAAGGAGATGGTGAGTTGGGCATCGCTTGGGTAAGGATAATTCCCTTGCTTGTACTCTCTCTTTATTTTTGCAGGATGATTCCCTCAAAGGCATACAGTCTACCTTGTCTCAGCTCGCCAAGAGACCATGCACAGAGCATCGTTCCTCGTCCCTCTCTCCCCTGGAACATCTACGGGTGGCAGAGGATGTTTCCTCCGAGGACGACTCTGTAGTTTCCAGCAGACCTGTGTTCCACTATGAACAAACAGGCAGGCTGCTGAAGTCCATCCGGTCTACAGTGGGCCGAGATGTTGACGGGGAAGCCTCCACGTCTGCCTCTGGGGGACATATTGCCTTCCATGCGGACGCCACGCTGACCGACCTCATGGTGCAGCAGTGGAAGCAGCCAGAAAAAGGACATTCATTATCCAGGATCTTTAAGCACCTGTTCCCTATGGATTCAACTCAGTGGGATTCCTGGGGGCCTCCCCCGAAGGTGGATCTAGCCGTGGCGAAGTTGTCTCGTAGAACCCTGGTGCCCCTTGAAGATGGATCAAATCTTCAGGATCCTTTGGATCGCAGGGCTGACGCCACCCTAAAGAAGGTTTATTCTGCTTCCTCTGCCCAAGCCTCAGTAGCCATAGCCTCTACCACTGTGGGCGATTTTCTTCGTAACCGCCTAGCCACCTTGGAGCGGGATATTGATTCCGGTGTGGACAGGGATGACATCTTGGCTTCCATGAAGAATATTCATAGGGCCGCAGATTTTTTGGCGGAATCTTCTCGCCATCAGTTGAGAATTTCAGCCAAGTCGATGGCGTTGTCCACTGCGGCCCGCAGACCCCTGTGGCTAAAGCCTTGGCGTGCAGACTTTGCATCCAAGGCTGCTCTTTGCGCGCTCCCTTTTGAGCCAGGAAGAGTATTTGGGCAGGGCTTGGATACTATCATAGAGGGATTAGCTGAAGGTAAGGGGAAGTCCTTACCTCAAGCTGCCAGGGGCAGACGTGCCCCCTCTAGAGGCAGAGGTTCCGCCTCTAATTATAGACGCCCAACCCAGCAAAGGCGTCCCAGATATCGTCCTAGAGGTTCCGGACGTGGTGCTTCCAGGGAGGACACCAAGAGGAAGCCGGAATTTTGACGCGGGGCAGCTCCCTGTGGCCCCCCTTCCTGTGGGAGGACGTCTTTCAGTTTTTTTCAGAGCTTGGGTCACCCATATTCAAGATCCATGGGTGCTAAGAATTATACAGCACGGTTATCTTATCAAATTCCACCTTCCACCTCCAGATCGGTTTGTTGTCACCAGAACCCTTCCACCTTCCCAACAGGCCAGTTTAGAGGCCTTGGTCGCCGAGTATGTCATCAAAGGCGCCCTGGAGAAGGTCCCAGCCTCAGATCTCGGTCTGGGAGTTTACTCCCCCGTCTTTCTGGTCCCCAAAGTCACCGGGGGCTGGAGAATGATAATAGACCTGAGGTATCTCAATCGCTTTATCAAGAAGAGGTCATTCCGTATGGAAACCGTGGATTCCGTGTCTGCTTTTCTCCAGCCAGGAGACGTGATGGTTACCCTCGACCTGAAGGACGCCTACCTTCATGTCCCTATTGCTCACTCCCACAGGAAATTCCTCAGGATTGCCGTTTCTATGGCCGGCCACAGGGAGCACTTTCAATTCACAGCTCTGCCGTTCGGCATCACATCCGCCCCCCTGGTATTTACCAAGGTGATCGCTCCGGTTGCTGCGGCCCTCAGACTACAGGGCCTCTTCATCGTTCCTTACCTAGACGACTGGCTTCTGAAAGCTCAGTCTCCTGCTGCTCTCCTCCAGCAGCTCAACCTTGCCATCAGTTTCCTACAAGAGTTAGGATGGATCATCAACTGGGAGAAGTCCGAAATCGTTCCTTCCACACGGAGGAAGTTCCTCGGGTTCATAGTGGATTCAGAAACGATGCAGATCTTCCTCTCCAGCCCAAGGAAAGAAAGGATCCAGGCCGGTGCACGATTTCTATTACACACCCGGCGGGTAACTATCCGCACCGCCATGAGGGTCCTCGGCCTAATGTCATCCTCGGCCAGAGCAGTCCCTTGGGCTTTATGGCATTTGCGTCCCCTGCAGATGGAAGTGTTGACAACCTGGAACAGGTCTCCACGGGGACTGCACAAGAAGATCTGCCTTTCTCCCGCTACCCGTCTTTCCCTCAGATGGTGGATACACCTGAAAGACGGAAGGTCCACGGTCCCAACATTGTGGACCCTGTTGACAACAGATGCATCCCAGTGGGGATGGGGAGCCCATTGCCAGGACAGGACTGTACAAGGACGATGGAGATGTCCGGAGCTGGGATCTTCCAATCTCAAGGAACTCAGAGCTGTGTACTTGGCCCTAGTGCACTTTGCCCCGGAGTTGAGAGGCAAGTCTGTCAAGATCAGGTCAGACAACATGACGGTGGTAGTTTACATAAACAAACAAGGGGGCACCAGGTCACCAACCTTACTGAGAGAGACGAATCTTATATTTGCCTGGGCAGAGAAGAACCTAGCCCAGTTATCCGCTGTTCACATAAAGGGCTCCCTGAACATAGTAGCGGATCATCTGAGTCGGGGTATTACCGTATCAGGAGAATGGTCTCTCAATCCAGACGTTTTTCAACAGATCGTCCAGAGATGGGGTCTCCCGGAGGTCGATCTTATGGCTACCCGACTCAATGCCAAGGTAGGGACCTTCTGCTCCCTATACCAGGAGGACAATCCCTTGGCAGTGGATGCCCTGTCCATCCCATGGAGGTTCAGGCTGTTTTACATATTCCCTCCAATTCCAATCATACCGAAGGTATTGATCAAAATAAGACAGGACCAAGCCTCGGGAATAGCCATAATCCCGTTCTGGCCAAAAAGGGCTTGGTTTGCTCAGCTCATACTAATGAGTCAGGGCATATATTGGAGGCTTCCCCCACTCCCAGATCTGGTAACCCAAGGAGAGCTGAGATGCCAGGATCTGAGGAGACTCAACCTGACAGCCTGGAGGTTGACCAGTCCCTATTGAGGAATAGAGGACTGTCACAAGCCGTCTTGAAGACCCTATCCAGCGCCAGAGCGGATTCGACTAACAGGAATTACCGTCGAATTAGTAACATCTTTAATGCCTGGTGTCTGCAGCATCAAGTGGACTCCACTGGTCCCCCGACTGAGGCGATCCTGGACTTCCTTCAAGACGGACTAGACAGAGGTCTGGCTGCGGCCACACTCAAAGTACACGTAGCGGCCCTGTCCGCCTATCTGGGGAGGCGTTTGTCTCAGGATCCTTTAGTGAGCACCTTTATTAAAGGGGCAACTAGGCTGAGACCGGTGGTGAACACCCCTGTCCACCAATGGGACCTGATTCCGGTCCTGAACGCTCTTTGCGACCAACCATTCGAACCCCTGGAAGAAGTCTCACTTAAGTTACTAACTGGCAAAATGGCTCTACTATTGGCAGTTACAACTGCCAAAAGAGTTAGTGAGCTACAAGCCTTGTCTGCTGAGGAGCCATATACTATATTTTTTCCGGACCATGTGCAGCTTAGGTTCCTCCCAGGATTTCGTCCCAAGATTCCATCCGCTGCAAATAGGAACCAAACTATTTCTCTTCCAGCATTTTTTCCCTTCCCCTCTTCATCTGAAGAGGAAAGATGGCACAGGCTGGATGTTATCAGATGTCTGCAAATTTATCTGCAGCGTACTCGCCCTTTTAGGCAGGCCGAAAACCTGTTAATCAGTTATACGGGGAAGAATAAAGGCGCCAAGGCCGCCAAGGCCACGATATCCCGCTGGGTCTCCGATACCATAAAAGTCGCCTATACCGCCCAAGGGCGTCCGGTCCCATCTTTTCTTCATGCCCACTCGACCAGGGCAGTGTCCACCTCTCAGGCTGAGAGGAGTGCGTTGTCCTTGGATCAGATTTGTGCAGCTGCCTCCTGGGCATCTGAGTCCACGTTCATTCGGCATTACCGCCTGAGGGACCGGGTGTCCGATTCCTCTGCCTTTGCCCAAACCATTTTGAGCTCTGTCATGGAATAATCCCGCCCATCTTTGGGCCTACTTGCTATATCCCCACATTGTGCCGCTGGTACGGACGACAGGGAACAAGTGATTATGAAGATAATCTTGTTTCCCTTAGTCCTAACAGCGGCACAAGATTTCCCACCCTGGGAATCATATCTTATGTATAAAACTGTGTATAAATATGGAGGTACTTTTGTATTGACACGCAGAGGGGAGGTTCTTGTGCCCTCTTATAGGGCCAGCCACGCTTTTGATTGGCTAATTAAAAATCCGCCTGTCCTACCAGCACACAGGGGCAGAAATACCCCACATTGTGCCGCTGTTAGGACTAAGGGAAACAAGATTATCTTCATAATCACTTGTTATATTCTTGTACATAGGAGTAGTATTATAGTAGTTATATTCTTGTACATAGGGGCAGTATTATAGTAGTTATATTCTTGTACATAGGAGGTAGTATTATAGTAGTTATATTCTTGTACATAGGAGCAGTATTATAGTAGTTATATTCTTGTACATAGGAGGTAGTATTATAGTAGTTATATTCTTGTACATAGGAGTAGTATTATAGTAGTTATATTCTTGTACATAGGAGTAGTATTATAGTAGTTATATTCTTGTACATAGGTGTAGTATTATAGTAGTTATATTCTTGTACATAGGAGCAGTATTATAGTAGTTATATTCTTGTACATAGGAGGTAATATTATAGTAGTTATATTCTTGTACATAGGAGTAGTATTATAGTAGTTATATTCTTGTACATAGGAGTAGTATTATAGTAGTTATATTCTTGTACATAGGAGTAGTATTATAGTAGTTATATTCTTGTATATAGGAGCAGTATTATAGTAGTTATATTCTTGTACATAGGAGCAGTATTATAGTAGTTATATTCTTGCATATAGGAGTAGTATTATAGTAGTTATATTCTTGTACATAGGAGGTAGTATTATAGTAGTTATATTCTTGTACATAGTAGTAGTATTATAGTAGTTATATTCTTGTACATAGGTGTAGTATTATAGTAGTTATATTCTTGTACATAGGAGTAGTATTATAGTAGTTATATTCTTGTACATAGGTGTAGTATTATAGTAGTTATATTCTTGTACATAGGAGCAGTATTATAGTAGTTATATTCTTGTACATAGGAGGTAGTATTATAGTAGTTATATTCTTGTACATAGGAGTAGTATTATAGTAGTTATATTCTTGTACATAGGTGTAGTATTATAGTAGTTATATTCTTGTACATAGGTGTAGTATTATAGCAGTTATATTCTTGTACATAGGAGCAGTATTATAGTAGTTATATTCTTGTACATAGGAGGTAGTATTATAGTAGTTATATTCTTGTACATAGGAGTAGTATTATAGTAGTTATATTCTTGTACATAGGAGGTAGTATTATAGTAGTTATATTCTTGTACATAGGAGTAGTATTATAGTAGTTATATTCTTGTACATAGGTGTAGTATTATAGTAGTTATATTCTTGTACATAGGAGCAGTATTATAGTAGTTATATTCTTGTATATAGGAGCAGTATTATAGTAGTTATATTCTTGTACATAGGAGCAGTATTATAGTAGTTATATTCTTGCATATAGGAGTAGTATTATAGTAGTTATATTCTTGTACATAGGAGGTAGTATTATAGTAGTTATATTCTTGTACATAGTAGTAGTATTATAGTAGTTATATTCTTGTACATAGGAGCAGTATTATAGTAGTTATATTCTTGTACATAGGAGGTAGTATTATAGTAGTTATATTCTTGTACATAGTAGTAGTATTATAGTAGTTATATTCTTGTACATAGGAGCAGTATTATAGTAGTTATATTCTTGTACATAGGAGGTAGTATTATAGTAGTTATATTCTTGTACATAGGAGCAGTATTATAGTAGTTATATTCTTGTACATAGGAGTAGTATTATAGTAGTTATATTCTTGTACATAGGAGGTAGTATTATAGTAGTTATATTCTTGTACATAGGAGGTAGTATTATAGTAGTTATATTCTTGTACATAGGAGGCAGTATTATAGTAGTTATATTCTTGTACATAGGAGTAGTATTATAGTAGTTATATTCTTGTATATAGGAGTAGTATTATAGTAGTTATATTCTTGTACATAGGAGTAGTATTATAGTAGTTATATTCTTGTACATAGGAGTAGTATTATAGTAGTTATATTCTTGTACATAGGAGTAGTATTTTAGTAGTTATATTCTTGTACATAGGAGTAGTATTATAGTAGTTATATTCTTGTATATAGGAGTAGTATTATAGTAGTTATATTCTTGTACATAGGAGTAGTATTTTAGTAGTTATATTCTTGTACATAGGAGTAGTATTATAGTAGTTATATACTTGTACATAGGAGTAGTATTATAGTAGTTATATTCTTGTACATAGGAGTAGTATTATAGTAGTTATATTCTTGTACATAGGAGTAGTATTATAGTAGTTATATTCTTGTACATAGGAGATAGTATTATAGTAGTTATATTCTTATAGATATGATGGCTGTATTGTATTATTATTACTATATTTTCTTTATATTTCTATGAGTTTGTTCTGTGCTCTTGGATTTTCTCCAATTGGAAGATTTATTGGTTTTCACTGACACTGTTCTTGTGTGTTCACTAATTTCGCCTCTGCAGCACATACACAGATCTAAGGACGGGCAGATGTTGCTGAGGAGTCTATACGTCCACGGGCGCGCTAACATATTCCTGCTTTCAGTGTGGCGGTGATATTGTGAATCCGCTGGGATAGATACTTGTATGAATTATACAATTCTCTGTACATAATATAATATATCTCTATTACATTCCTAGAATATATTTCTTAGAACAAGCCGCGGTTATTTCAGGCATTATCAGCTAAGTGCCGCACACCTGGCTGAAGATCCTTCTCACTCCCTTGAAATCATGAATTCTCAGCGAGTCCGTCTTATCGGAACGATGCAGTGTGACTGACAGACGAAACAGTGTCCAATTCTTATTTCCTCGGGGAGATTGACCTCTTTGTTATGTTCATTTTATTCGGAGCTGTAGTTAATATTTCTTCGCTCTACTTGCTGGTGGTACATGGACCATCTGCACTCCACTTGGGTTGTATCCAGATGTCATCAACTGCCTCAATCTTGATGCAACAGACACACATTTGTTTTATTCAGGCCCTGTTATATTTACACAGATCACAACACTTCTGTCTTTAGCTAAGATGTATGGTTCTCTGCCAGACTTCATTAACATGGCCAAGACAATGGAGAAGGTTCTCAAAGGCGGTTGGCGTCAACCAGCCAAGCGGAGAATACATGGTACACACTGGTGACTCGGAAGGACGGCCACTATATTGAGTTAAGAATTGTGCAGCAGTCAGTCACAAGCCTCCATTAATTTCCTAACCAAGAGAGCGAAAATGACACGTGCACGCTACGAAAAACAGTCCGGGGACCGTAGAGAGGCCAGAGGCGCATGGCGAACAATAGACATCTTGTTGGCCAAGATGATATTAACTCAAGAATGATCTGTTGAGTCCCATGTTCCGATTTACAAAAAATTACAGGTAGAAACCAAGATAATCGATGGGCTGAGGACATTTTTGGTCAATATGATGACATTGGATGACTACAAAAATTGCAAAGCAAAAAAGAAGAGAGGCACCGAGCCGACCTTGGTGTAGTATTTTTTGAATAAAAAAGTCAGGGTAAGCAGAAACAAATGGTCGCTCACCTGGTGGGGTTGTGTGAGACACAACCACCTCTATAGTGTATCTTAGGAATGGATGGCACAGGTAAACGTGGGCGGCAGCTGGATATACGTCTGGAGATGTCAAGGCAACAATATTGGCAGTGGACCTTCTCACACAAGGGGAGAACAGAAGAACCGTGCTCGCCCGGGTAGTCAACAAACTTTATTTTCACAACGTGTTTCACACCCATCATCCACTGTGGGAAGGTTATCTGTATGCACTTGAGAAAGAGCAAGATAGGCTTGAAACGCGTTGTGCAAATAAAGTTTGTTGATTACCCGAGCGAGCGTGGTTCTTCTGTTCTCCCCTCGAGTGAGAAGGTCCAATGCCAATGTTGTTACAAAAATTGCAAATAATTTCAGATAGAATTGGTATAGCGACTCGACTCATAACCATCTCAAACTGGTAAGAATAAGTCATGTAGTGACCCAAAGGTGATGTCTAGGGTTTAGCCAATTTTGAGATTTTAAGATCGATTTTAAAATTTTTCACGATCCCGATCGTGAAACTTGCTCGATCGTCGATCAGAATCCGATCTTTCTTGATCCCGATTGCTCCACCCTAGTCAATGCTTCTCTATGGGAAAAGCCACTTTTAGGGTTGAACCGATCTTCAGATTTCCAATCATTTTCCAGCCGATCCCGATCGTGAAATCTGCTCGATTGCCAATCGGGATCCGATCTTTTCCAATCCCAATCGCTCTACCTTAGTCACGTCTTAAGAAGCAATGGCTTCCAACTTTTGAGTGATATTCTCAAAGTCCCATGTCAAGAAGGCTCCATCAGATACCAATACAGAGATCTATACCGCGGGCCTTACACCAATGATCTACTTCACATACTCAGAATTAGATTTCATGTCGTTGGTAGAAAGAAGATAAAACATTTACGTAACATAAAGTCAAAAACGATTCTGCTTATTTTTGGCCTAGAACCATTAGCCCCCATTGAAGGCTTACAAGGTCCAAGTTCACCATTCATATTTATCTTCAGATGGCCATTTTCAAAAGAACCTATCAAATTATCTTCAGTCTGTGAAGGTCGTCATCTTGACGGACAAGGACATCATTTGAATTGACAATCCAATGGATCGCAACCAAGATCGGGAGCAGATCTCTTATTGAGCATGACTAGGGTTGAGCTGATCTTGAGATTTCAGGATCGATTTTAAAATCCGATTTCCAGCCGATCCCGATCATGAAATTTGCTCGATCGCCGATCGGAATCCGATCTTTTCCGATCCCGATCGCTCAACCCTAGCTTCTCTCTGGGAAAAGTCACTTTTAGGGTTGAGCCGATCTTGAGATAACCTCCAACCACGATCCTGCTGGAAAAGATCAGGATGGGAATTCTGATCCCGATCGTGAAATTTACTCAATCACAGATCGGAATCCGATCTTTTCCGATCCCGATTGCTCAACCCAAGGCATGACTGACTTTACAATAAATACTGCACCAAACAACAAGCAAAAAAATTCAACATGGTAGATCAACTTTATAATGGGCACCCGCCATCTTTATTGGACTCCATACAGTATGTACCTCCATTACCAGACCCCACACAATATACTGCCCCCTATACTGACCCCCACAGAGTGACTTTAGGCCGCTTCCTTCTTAACCACTTACCCATCCCTGCTCCAGGTCAGGGCCCCACTTCCAGTGGGGGGGCCAGGACCCCTAATATCACCAGTTCCGGGTGCAGCAAATGGAAAAGTGGACCTTTTGTGGAGCAAAATGTCCTACACCCGATCTGTACCACATTTACATGTACCCAGAGGAATAAAGTCCCACCATTGTTACATATTCCCCTGCTGCGAACATCGCCCTTGTGTGTCTGATATTTGCACTTGGAAGGACAACAGCTCTCCATATCTAAACCCCATATCCATGTCCATGGTAAGCGCGGTAATGATTGCACGCAGGTGACTGACTGGCGGATCGCTGCTAATCCACCTGCAAACAATCAAAACCGGATTAAAATGTGGTCTCGGTCAGCCAAGGCTGAAACACACGTTTCGGGAGAACCTGATACCAGTCAGATATCTTATTCCTGTCGTGCTACAATAGACAGAAGATGCAAAGTATTTCATAGTACATCGGCACCAATAGGCCGGCGGAATCTGAAAAGCTTCCATGACGTTGATGGAGCTTTGGTTCCATGGTGGATTTTTGTAGAACATCTGAGCATGCACAAGTGACAAAATCTGGCATCTCCACAAGCTCTCAGGTTTCTTCTCATACCCTCTGTGATGTGTAGCGAGATTCAGCCACGTTGAGGGTGGGAAAGACTGGTGGGAGTCAAACGCACAGCCGGACACAGCTGCTCCAAGGAATGTGGATGAGGCCTGCGAGCTAACAACGGCCTCCTGACCTTTCACTAGTGTCCATGGCACGCTCTCGTATTCGTGCAGACATCTTGGACACCAAGGCCAAGAGAAAGTGTTCATCCATACATGTGGAAATCAGAAATCCTTCAGGTCGTGGAGGATGTTCTAGAGTTACTTTGGTTTTGAAGATCCTTCAAGATGAAAGTATTCTCATACGGACAAGTTGTGCTGCCCCAATGGAGGACACTACAAGGCCCAAAGAAGAAACTATGGATTTCACTCCTGTCTGTCCCTTCATCAATATAAAGTCCTTTAGATAAGAGTTGTTGATGACCATGTCCCAAATGTGTTAGATAAAGGACCTATGAAGTCTCTGAGCAAAAAAGGAATTGTATCCAATTTATATGGCAGGGACAGTGACAGATGAATGACAATCTATTCATGGAGTCTAAAACCAGATGACATGAAAGGAACAGAGGGGATAAAACAATGACGCACCAACACCTTGGGGTACAGGATAATGACAGGCTGATACTTGGGGTACAGGATAATGACAGGCTGATACTTGGGGTACAGGATAATGACAGGCTGATACTTGGGGTACAGGATAATGACAGGCTGATACTTGGGGTACAGGATAATGACAGGCTGATACTTGGGGTACAGGGTAATGACAAGCTGATACTTGGGGTACAGGATAATGACAGGCTGATACTTGGGGTACAGGATAATGACAGGATGATACTTGGGGTACAGGGTAATGACAGGCTGATACTTGGGGTACAGGATAATGACAGGCTGATACTCGGGGTACAGGATAATGACAGGCTGATACTCGGGGTACAGGGTAATGACAGGCTGATACTTGGGGTACAGGATAATGACAGGCTGATACTTGGGGTACAGGATAATGACAGGCTGATACTTGGGGTACAGGATAATGACAGGCTGATACTCGGGGTACAGGGTAATGACAGGCTGATACTCGGGGTACAGGATAATGACAGGCTGATACTTGGGGTACAGGATAATGACAGGCTGATACTTGGGGTACAGGATAATGACAGGCTGATACTTGGGGTACAGGGTAATGACAGGCTGATACTTGGGGTACAGGATAATGACAGGCTGATACTTGGGGTACAGGATAATGACAGGATGATACTTGGGGTACAGGGTAATGACAGGCTGATACTTGGGGTACAGGATAATGACAGGCTGATACTCGGGGTACAGGATAATGACAGGCTGATACTCGGGGTACAGGGTAATGACAGGCTGATACTTGGGGTACAGGATAATGACAGGCTGATACTTGGGGTACAGGATAATGACAGGCTGATACTTGGGGTACAGGATAATGACAGGCTGATACTCGGGGTACAGGATAATGACAGGCTGATACTCGGGGTACAGGGTAATGACAGGCTGATACTCGGGGTACAGGATAATGACAGGCTGATACTCGGGGTACAGGATAATGACAGGCTGATACTCGGGGTACAGGGTAATGACAGGCTGATACTCGGGGTACAGGATAATGACAGGCTGATACTCGGGGTACAGGGTAATGACAGGCTGATACTCGGGGTACAGGGTAATGACAGGCTGATACTCGGGGTACAGGATAATGACAGGCTGATACTTGGGGTACAGGATAGTGACAGGCTGATACTTGGGGTACAGGGTAATGACAGGCTGATACTCGGGGTACAGGATAATGACAGGCTGATACTCGGGGTACAGGATAATGACAGGCTGATACTTGGGGTACAGGATAATGACAGGCTGATACTTGGGGTACAGGATAATGACAGGCTGATACTTGGGGTACAGGATAATGACAGGCTGATATTTGGGGTACAGGATAATGACAGGCTGATACTCGGGGTACAGGGTAATGACAGGCTGATACTTGGGGTACAGGGTAATGACAGGCTGATACTTGGGGTACAGGGTAATGACAGGCTGATACTTGGGGTACAGGATAATGACAGGCTGATACTCGGGGTACAGGATAATGACAGGCTGATACTTGGGGTACAGGATAATGACAGGCTGATACTTGGGGTACAGGGTAATGACAGGCTGATACTTGGGGTACAGGATAGTGACAGGCTGATACTTGGGGTACAGGATAATGACAGGCTGATACTTGGGGTACAGGATAATGACAGGCTGATACTTGGGGTACAGGATAATGACAGGCTGATACTTGGGGTACAGGATGACAGGCTGATACTTGGGGTACAGGATAATGACAGGCTGATACTTGGGGTACAGGATAATGACAGGCTGATACTTGGGGTACAGGATGACAGGCTGATACTTGGGGTACAGGATGACAGGCTGATACTTGGGGTACAGGATAATGACAGGCTGATACTTGGGGTACAGGATGACAGGCTGATACTTGGGGTACAGGATAATGACAGGCTGATACTTGGGGTACAGGGTAATGACAGTCTGATACTTGGGGTACAGGATAGTGACACATTGTTGTACAGTTTGCGGGTTTGTTACATCGTCTTCTCGGTCACTTCTATTTCTGTCTCACACATTTCTTGACTTCTCTCCATACTGAGATCTTTTGCTTATATAATTCAGTGGCCGTTTTCCAGCCGAGAGTGTCGGAGATTTGGTTTATCTGACGTCTCTCTTCTGTTTAGACAATCCCCCGACTGTCTTATAGACTGTACACAGTAGACATGTCAGCAGATTGTGGCCGATGTACAGTGATGGAGCGGGTGTCACTACTTGGTGGCTGCATCAAGGGGATTTCTGGACAAAAATTATATGATTAAGCCCAATTGATCATAATATCCAGGAACACTGAGGTGTAAATACGGGGCAAATACATTCAACCAAGCAGATAAAATACCAGAAACTAAAGCAATCTATGAGCAGAGTCAGTAAAGTTGCTGCTGTCTGTGAATAATATCCCATTTGTAACAACACAAGCAGCCAGAAGTAGACACAAGTACATAGAAGACTTTTCTTACAATGTAAGATGTGAGATCTTCAGTCTTTTGCACACAGCAACACTTTGCAGACATGTCTATGCAGGCTATGGGGAGAATCAACCCTTCCCCTCTCCATTCACTGTGGGAAGAGAGAAAAGAATGGCTCTCTACACTCCCTGCGATAAGTAGGACAGAATGGAAAGTATCTATGGACAGACTTCCTTAGTAACAAGTATGAACATCAAATTAGCTAGAAGGGAGACACCTAGTGGCAGGTTTCTCAGGCTGAAAGCAGCCACATTGTTAATTAAAGTGCATTACATTTTGCTCCAGAATCACAAGCTCTGAAATTAGACTAAGTTGTCTGAAAAGTTACCAGCCATATAAGGTGCCCATACGCATTGCACTAGAGCTGATGACAATGTACAATTTCCACCACGGCCATTTGGCAGCTCATTCCTTTTCCACTGGACACTCACCTGTGCACTGGGGCCCTTTCAATCAGCTGATCCTGGGGGTGCCAGGTGTCGAGTCCCCATTAATCTTATACTAATGACCTATGCTAAGTATAAGCCACCAATACGGCCTGCAGTGACCGGACAATGACACGGTGAGATTAAATGGTGCCTAAGGCTACATACATGATCATGTACATGTATATGGATGACATCCAATGCTGCCTCGGCCTCTATGGACCATTCACTGGTTTTGTCTCGGGCTCCCTGCCACATACATAGGTCTACGATAATACATAGGTGTGTGTATAATGGCGCCATAGAGATAAATGGGTCCGTGTGCGTGTCATGGAAGACAAACACACATGCCCACGAGCATAAAGCCTAATTTTTTCTATTTCCAATTCCACCCCATTCTGATTTTTTTCCCAATGGCTTTGGCAGGAAGGGGTTAAAGTTGCGGCTGACTTGCGACCATGTTGGAATTATTGCATTTATTGCGCGACTTTCTGTCCAAAAAGATACATTGACGTTGCACACGAGTTGCGGTAAAATTGCAGGAGCGACCAAACGGTGTGAGCAAAAGGCCAAGGCCTCACGTCTCAGCCCTATTGTTACAGGCCGACATGTACTAAAAGAAGGCGCACAAAAATACACGTCCTGCAAAGTAATAGCAACGTGACAAAAAGCGCCCCCCGCTGTGCCAATGAATAAAATTATACCTATATATACGGAAGTTACTATTAATCCATCATCCACGTCAAGTCTCAGGAAACCGTTACCAGTAGGGATCTGTCAAAAACTCATGACCCCGATGGCGAGCGCTAGTAAAAATACTCTGCTATACTATGACATAAAAGCTTCCGAGATTCGCCAGAACGGGAATTTCTTGTTTTGGGTTAATCAGCTGGAAAACGACAAAATACTCTCAAGAAAGGAGATGGCAGTGGGCGGAGAAGGCGGCGACTTCCCAAATGTCATCGGCCCGGGAAACTCGGGCCAATATTTCAGAAAGTGGCGTTTGCCCGTCATTACACGCTACATCGTAACAAGATGGATTTGAGATGAGTTTCATCGCCACGGAAGGTTCCCCTCCAAAAGATGATTTTTTTTTTGTTTTATCTCCCGAGACAATTACGGCAATTTGGGCTGAAAGCCGTCAGATTGATGAAATCGCGGCCTGATGGATTCCTGTGACGGCCCTCGAAGAGGAGAAATAAAAGCAGGCGGGCGATGAGTTACGCGGAATAATACAAGGACTCTGCTCGTTACTGCCGATACAAAGACGTCGTGACATTATGGAAGCGGCAGAAGACGGATCTGCTTACACAAAGCGCCGCCATCGCTCATCCACAGGGATCTTAAGTATCCCGATCCTACGCTTTATGGGCCGGGGTGCGTGACGAGGAGCGGATGGCTAAAGTTATAGACTTCTCCCATCGGAAGCGCAGACAGTGCAACTTACAAACTGTCCCTCCGATGGTTTTAGAACTTTTTGCGTGACGGCTCCAGGCAGGCAGGGGTTAAATTAATTAAAGGATCATCAAAAATTCTGAGTAGATATAAAGCTCCCCCTGGGAGAATGGTCAGCATGGTCATCTGGTGCTGGGAAAGAAGGCTGACAACTGAATGGCCACCAGGATATCGGCCACAAGGGTTGTCACTCTCATATATGGAAATACACAGACGGGTTGTCTCTGCTGTTACAGACTGTTCACATTTACCTTACAGGTTATACAAGCTCCCCATATTAATATCAGACCCCATACCAGACCCCTAAACTAATACAGACCCCAGACCAGACCCCTAAACTAATACAGACCCCAGACCAGACCTCTAAACTAATACAGACCCCAGACCAGACCTCTAAACTAATACAGACCCCAGACCAGACCTCTAAACTAATACAGACCCCAGACCAGACCCCTAAACTAATACAGACCCCAGACCAGACCTCTAAACTAATACAGACCCCAGACCAGACCTCTAAACTAATACAGACCCCAGACCAGACCTCTAAACTAATACAGACCCCAGACCAGACCCCTAAACTAATACAGACCCCAGACCAGACCCCTAAACTAATACAGACCCCAGACCAGACCTCTAAACTAATACAGACCCCAGACCAGACCTCTAAACTAATACAGACCCCAGACCAGACCCCTAAACTAATACAGACCCCAGACCAGACCCCTAAACTAATACAGACCCCAGACCAGACCTCTAAACTAATACAGACCCCAGACCAGACCTCTAAACTAATACAGACCCCAGACCAGACCTCTAAACTAATACAGACCCCAGACCAGACCCCTAAACTAATACAGACCCCAGACCAGACCCCTAAACTAATACAGACCCAAGACCAGACCCCTAAACTAATACAGACCCCAGACCAGACCCCTAAACTAATACAGACCCCAGACCAGACCCCTAAACTAATACAGACCCCAGACCAGACCTCTAAACTAATACAGACCCCAGACCAGACCCCTAAACTAATACAGACCCCAGACCAGACCCCTAAACTAATACAGACCCCAGACCAGACCCCTAAACTAATACAGACCCCAGACCAGACCCCCATATTAATATCAGACCCCAGACCAGACCCCTAAACTAATACAGACCCCAGACCAGACCCCTAAACTAATACAGACCCCAGACCAGACCCCCATATTAATATCAGACCCCAGACCAGACCCCTAAACTAATACAGACCCCAGACCAGACCCCTAAACTAATACAGACCCCAGACCAGACCCCTATATTAATATCAGACCCCAGACCAGACCCCTATATTAATATCAGACCCCAGACCAGACCCCTAAACTAATACAGACCCCAGACCAGACCCCCATATTAATATCAGACCCCCAGACCAGACCCCCTATATTAATATCAGACCCCTAACCAAACCCCCATATTAATATCAGACCCCAGACCAGACTCCCATATTAATATCAGACCCCAGACCAGACCCCCATATTAATATCAGACCCCAGACCAGACCCCCCATATTAATATCAGGCCCCAGACCAGACCCCCCATATTAATATCTGACCCCAGACCAGACCCCCATATTAATATCAGACCCCATACCAGACCCCTAAACTAATACAGACCCCAGACCAGACCTCTAAACTAATACAGACCCCAGACCAGACCCCTAAACTAATACAGACCCCAGACCAGACCTCTAAACTAATACAGACCCCAGACCAGACCCCTAAACTAATACAGACCCCAGACCAGACCCCTAAACTAATACAGACCCCAGACCAGACCCCTAAACTAATACAGACCCCAGACCAGACCCCTAAACTAATACAGACCCCAGACCAGACCCCCATATTAATATCAGACCCCAGACCAGACCCCTAAACTAATACAGACCCCAGACCAGACCCCTAAACTAATACAGACCCCAGACCAGACCCCCATATTAATATCAGACCCCAGACCAGACCCCTAAACTAATACAGACCCCAGACCAGACCCCTAAACTAATACAGACCCCAGACCAGACCCCTATATTAATATCAGACCCCAGACCAGACCCCTATATTAATATCAGACCCCAGACCAGACCCCTAAACTAATACAGACCCCAGACCAGACCCCCATATTAATATCAGACCCCAGACCAGACCCCCTATATTAATATCAGACCCCTAACCAAACCCCCATATTAATATCAGACCCCAGACCAGACCCCCATATTAATATCAGACCCCAGACCAGACTCCCATATTAATATCAGACCCCAGACCAGACCCCCATATTAATATCAGACCCCAGACCAGACCCCCCATATTAATATCAGGCCCCAGACCAGACTCCCATATTAATATCAGACCCCAGACCAGACTCCCATATTAATATCAGACCCCAGACCAGACCCCCATATTAATATCAGACCCCAGACCAGACCCCCCATATTAATATCTGACCCCAGACCAGACTCCCATATTAATATCAGACCCCAGACCAGACTCCCATATTAATATCAGGCCCCAGACCAGACCCCTATATTAATATCAGACCCCAGACCAGACCCCTATATTAATATCAGACCCCAGACCAGACCCCTATATTAATATCAGACACCAGACCAGACCCCTATATTAATATCAGACTCCAGACCAGACCCCTATATTAATATCAGACACCAGACCAGACCCCTATATTAATATCAGACTCCAGACCAGACCCCTATATTAATATCAGACCCCAGACCAGACCCCTATATTAATATCAGACCCCAGACCAGACCCCTATATTAATATCAGACACCAGACCAGACCCCCTATATCAGGGGTGGGCAATTAATTTTCCCATGGGGCCGTATAAGAAATTGAAACTATGCTAGAGGGCCGCGCCACGACAAATTTAGCTCCACCCACTTCTACGTTGACTCCGCCCATTCCCAATCATCTTTCCATGTGCCCCCACACAGTATAATCCTCCTACAGTCACCCGTACATTATATGCCCCCACATTATAATGTTCCCTTCCAACTGCCCCACAGTATTAAGTCCCTCTCCTGCTGCCCCAGTATAAACTGGTGGAAACTAGAGGGGACATGAAACTGGAGCAGCTGGAGGGGGACATTAAAATCAGGAAGCTGGAAGCAGACATAAAACCGTAGGGGTAGCTGGAGGGTGACATTAAACTGGGGGCAACTAGAGGCAGACGGGTCCCCCTACAGCTTCCTCCACGGTTTAATGTCCCCCCAGTCTAAGTGCCCTCTTCATCTACCCCCAGTTTCATGTCCCCCCCCCCCTCCATCTGCCATCTCTGCCCTAGTATAACATTCCCCTTCCATCTCTGCCCCTAGGTTACTGAGACACACACATATATATATAGACAGACATAGACAGGCACACCTACAGACACACATATAGACAGACACATATACAGACACACACACACACATATACAGACACACACACACACACATACAGACACATATACACACACACACCTACAGACACATATACACACACACACATATAGACACACACTCTCTCTCTCTCTCCCCCTGCAGCTCACCTTACATCTCTCAGTATTTTATGACACGCTCCACATCTCCATCTTCAGCCGGCACTAAGACACGCCTCCTAGACACGCCCCCCTAGACAAAGCTGTGCGGGCCGGACTGAATCAGTCAGAGGGCCGGATATGGCCCGGGGGCCGGACTTTGCCCAGGTCTGCCCTATATTAAGATCAGACCCCAGACCAGACCCCTATATTAATATCAGACCCCAGACCAGACCCCCATATTAATATCAGACCCCAGACCAGACCCCTATATTAAGATCAGACCCCAGACCAGACCCCTATATTAATATCAGATCCCAGACCAGACCCCCACATTAATATCAGACCAGACCCCTATATTAATATCAGACCCCAGACCAGACCCCTATATTAATATCAGACCCCAGACCAGACCCCCATATTAATATCAGACCCCAGACCAGACCCCTATATTAATATCAGACCCCAGACCAGACCCCCATATTAATATCAGACCCCAGACCAGACCCCCATATTAATATCAGACCCCAGACCAGACCCCCATATTAATATCAGACCCCAGACCAGACCCCTATATTAATATCAGACCCCAGATCAGACCCCTATATTAATATCAGACCCCAGACCAGACCCCCATATTAATATCAGACCCCAGACCAGACCCCCATATTAATATCAGACCCCAGACCAGACCCCCATATTAATATCAGACCCCAGACCAGACCCCTATATTAATATCAGACCCCAGATCAGACCCCTATATTAATATCAGACCCCAGACCAGACCCCCATATTAATATCAGACCCCAGACCAGACCCCCATATTAATATCAGACCCCAGACCAGACCCCCATATTAATATCAGACCCCAGACCAGACCCCCATATTAATGTCAGACCCCAGACCAGACCCCCATATTAATATCAGACCCCAGACCAGACCCCTATATTAATATCAGACTCCAGACCAGACCCCCATATTAATATCAGACGTCAGACCAGACCCCTATATTATTATCAGACCCCAGACCAGACCCCCATATTAATGTCAGACCCCAGACCAGACCCCTATATTAATATCAGACTCCAGACCAGACCCCTATATTAATATCAGACTCCAGACCAGACCCCCATATTAATATCAGACCCCAGACCAGACCCCCATATTAATATCAGACCCCAGACCAGACCCCCATATTAATATCAGACCCCAGACCAGACCCCTATATTAAGATCAGACCCCAGACCAGACCCCTATATTAATATCAGATCCCAGACCAGACCCCCACATTAATATCAGACCAGACCCCTATATTAATATCAGACCCCAGACCAGACCCCTATATTAATATCAGACCCCAGACCAGACCCCCATATTAATATCAGACCCCAGACCAGACCCCTATATTAATATCAGACCCCAGACCAGACCCCCATATTAATATCAGACCCCAGACCAGACCCCCATATTAATATCAGACCCCAGACCAGACCCCCATATTAATATCAGACCCCAGACCAGACCCCTATATTAATATCAGACCCCAGATCAGACCCCTATATTAATATCAGACCCCAGACCAGACCCCCATATTAATATCAGACCCCAGACCAGACCCCCATATTAATATCAGACCCCAGACCAGACCCCCATATTAATATCAGACCCCAGACCAGACCCCTATATTAATATCAGACCCCAGATCAGACCCCTATATTAATATCAGACCCCAGACCAGACCCCCATATTAATATCAGACCCCAGACCAGACCCCCATATTAATATCAGACCCCAGACCAGACCCCCATATTAATATCAGACCCCAGACCAGACCCCCATATTAATGTCAGACCCCAGACCAGACCCCCATATTAATATCAGACCCCAGACCAGACCCCTATATTAATATCAGACTCCAGACCAGACCCCCATATTAATATCAGACGTCAGACCAGACCCCTATATTATTATCAGACCCCAGACCAGACCCCCATATTAATGTCAGACCCCAGACCAGACCCCTATATTAATATCAGACTCCAGACCAGACCCCTATATTAATATCAGACTCCAGAACAGACCCCCATATTAATATCAGACCCCAGACCAGACCCCCATATTAATATCAGACCCCAGACCAGACCCCCATATTAATATCAGACACAAGACCCCCATTTTAATATCAGACCCCAGACCAGACCCCCATATTAATATCAGACACAAGACCCCCATTTTAATATCAGACCCCAGACCAGACCCCCATTTTAATATCAGACCCCAGACCAGACCCCTATATTAATATCAGACCCCAGACCAGACCCCCATATTAATATCAGACCCCAGACCAGACCTCTATATTAATATCAGACCCCAGACCAGACCCCCATATTAATATCAGACCCCAGACCCCCATATTAATATCAGACCCCAGACCAGACCCCCATATTAATATCAGACCCCAGACCAGACCCCCATATTAATATCAGACCCCAGACCAGACCCCCCTATTAATATCAGACCCCAGAACAGACCCCCCATATTAATATAAGACCCCAGACCAGACCCCTATATTAATATAAGACCCCAGACCAGACCCCTATATTAATATCAGACCCCAGACCAGACCCCCCATATTAACATAAGACCCCAGACCAGACCCCTATATTAATATCAGACCCCCATATTAATATCAGACCCCAGACCAGACCCCCCATATTAATATCAGACCCCAGACCAGACCTCTATATTAATATCAGACCCCAGACCAGACCCCCCATATTAATATCAGACTCCAGACCAGACCCCCCATATTAACATAAGACCCCAGACCAGACCCCTATATTAATATCAGACCCCCATATTAATATCAGACCCCAGACCAGACCCCCCATATTAATATCAGACCCCAGACCAGACCCCCCATATTAACATAAGACCCCAGACCAGACCCCTATATTAATATCAGACCCCCATATTAATATCAGACCCCAGACCAGACCCCCCATATTAATATCAGACCCCAAACCAGACCCCCATATTAATATCAGACCCCAGAACAGACCCCCCATATTAATATCAGACCCCAGAACAGACCCCCCATAT
>NC_134270.1:5866020-5915495 GCF_031893055.1 Leptodactylus fuscus
AGGGACCAATAAGAAGCCGACCCTGACATCAATGGAATGCGAAGTCGCCAATCAGAAGGAGGGGGAGGTGAAAGGCGGCGAACACACCCTCTAAGAAAGCTTTGTCTAATAAATGAGAGTTTAGGTGTGGGAAAGAGCTGCGATCCTCTCATCTGATCCGAGCGTTTATCTGGTTAGCAAAATGGAGCTATTTATAGGCGAGAAGACAAAGGGATTAAATATAAAACACTAATAATAGATTATAGGACTGAAGTCACCGAAAGAGAAGGTGGAGGAGAGAAAGCAAGAAACCCGCCATAATAGCGAGGAAATTATATCTATATATACATAGAAAGGATCCACAGGATGAGAAAAGACAGTACTAATAATACAGATAGAAACTGCAGCACACAAATATATCTACTATTATACCGTCCCTATGTACAAGAATATAACTACTATAATACTACTCCTATGTACAAGAATATAACTACTATACCACTCCTATGTACAAGAATATAAATACTATAATATTACTCCTATGTACAAGAATATAACTACTATAATACTACTCCTATGTACAAGAATATAACTACTATACCACTCCTATGTACAAGAATATAACTACTATAATACTACTCCTATGTACAAGAATATAACTACTATAATACTACCTCCTATGTACAAGAATATAACTACTATAACACTGCTCCTATGTACAAGAATATAACTACTATAATACTGCTCCTATGTACAAGAATATAACTACTATAATACTGCTCATATGTACAAGAATATAACTACTATAATACTGCTCCTATGTACAAGAATATAACTACTATAATACTACTCCTATGTACAGGACTATAACTACTATAATACTACTCCTATGTACAAGAATATAACTACTATAATACTACCTCCTATGTACAAGAATATAACTACTATAATACTACTCCTATGTACAAGAATATAACTACTATAATACTGCTCCTATGTACAAGAATATAACTACTATAATACTGCTCCTATGTACAAGAATATAACTACTATAATACTGCTTCTATGTACAAGAATATAACTACTATAATACTACTCCTATGTACAAGAATATAACTACTATAATACTACTCCTATGTACAGGACTATAACTACTATAATACTACTCCTATGTACAAGAATATAACTACTATAATACTACCTCCTATGTACAAGAATATAACTACTATAATACTGTTCCTATGTACAAGAATATAACTACTATAATACTACCTCCTATGTACAAGAATATAACTACTATAATACTACCTCCTATGTACAAGAATATAACTACTATAATACTGCTCCTATGTACAAGAATATAACTACTATAATACTGCTCCTATGTACAAGAATATAACTACTATAATACTGCTCCTATGTACAAGAATATAACTACTATAATACTACTCCTATGTACAAGAATATAACTACTATAATACTACTCCTATGTACAAGAATATAACTACTATAATACTACCTCCTATGTACAAGAATATAACTACTATAATACTGCTCCTATGTACAAGAATATAACTACTATAATACTACTCCTATGTACAAGAATATAACTACTATAATACTACTCCTATGTACAAGAATATAACTACTATAATACTACCTCCTATGTACAAGAATATAACTACTATAATACTACTCCTATGTACAAGAATAAAACTACTATAATACTACCTCCTATGTACAAGTATATAACTACTATAATACTACCTCCTATGTACAAGAATATAACTACTATAATACTACTCCAATGTACCAGAATATAACTACTATAATACTACTCCTATGTACAAGAATATAACTACTATAATACTACCTCCTATGTACAAGAATATAACTAATGTAATACTACCTCCTATGTACAAGAATATAACTACTGTAATACTACCTCCTATGTACAAGAATATAACTACTGTAATACTACCTCCTATGTACAAGAATATAACTACTATAATACTGCTCCTATGTACAAGAATATAACTACTATAATACTACCTCCTATGTACAAGAATATAACTACTATAATACTACTCCTATGTACAAGAATATAACTACTATAATACTACCTCCTATGTACAAGAATATAACTACTATAATACTGTTCCTATGTACAAGAATATAACTACTATAATACTACCTCCTATGTACAAGAATATAACTACTATAATACTACCTCCTATGTACAAGAATATAACTACTATAATACTGCTCCTATGTACAAGAATATAACTACTATAATACTGCTCCTATGTACAAGAATATAACTACTATAATACTGCTCCTATGTACAAGAATATAACTACTATAATACTACCTCCTATGTACAAGAATATAACTACTATAACACTGCTCCTATGTACAAGAATATAACTACTATAATACTACTCCTATGTACAAGAATATAACTACTATAATACTACTCCTATGTACAAGAATATAACTACTATAATACTACTCCTATGTACAAGAATATAACTACTATAATACTACTCCTATGTACAAGAATATAACTACTATAATACTACCTCCTATGTACAAGTATATAACTACTATAATACTACCTCCTATGTACCAGAATATAACTACTATAATACTACTCCAATGTACCAGAATATAACTACTATAATACTACTCCTATGTACAAGAATATAACTACTATAATACTACCTCCTATGTACAAGAATATAACTAATGTAATACTACCTCCTATGTACAAGAATATAACTACTGTAATACTACCTCCTATGTACAAGAATATAACTACTGTAATACTACCTCCTATGTACAAGAATATAACTACTATAATACTACCTCCTATGTACAAGAATATAACTACTATAATACTACTCCTATGTACAAGAATATAACTACTATAATACTACCTCCTATGTACAAGAATATAACTACTATAATATTGCTCCTATGTACAAGTATATAACTACTATAATACTGCTCCTATGTACAAGAATATAACTACTATAATAATACTCCTATGTACAAGAATATAACTACTATAATGCTGCTCCTACGTACAAGAATATAACTACTATAATACTACTTCTATATACAAGAATATAACTACTATAATACTACTCCTATGTACAGGAATATAACTACTATAATACTGCTCCTATGTACAAGAATATAACTACTATAATACTACTCCTATATACAAGAATATAACTACTATAATACTACTCCTATGTACAAGAATATAACTACTATAATACTACTCCTATGTACAGGAATATAACTACTATAATACTATTCCTATGGACAAGAATATAACTACTATAATACTACCTCCTATGTACAAGAATATAACTACTATAATACTGCTCCTATGTACAGGAATATAACTACTATAATACTATTCCTATGGACAAGAATATAACTACTATAATACTACCTCCTATGTACAAGAATATAACTACTATAATACTACTCCTATGTACAAGAATATAACTACTATAATACTACTCCTATGTACAAGAATATAACTAATATAATACTGCTCCTATGTACAAGAATATAACTACTATAATACTACTCCTATGTACAAGAATATAACTACTATAATACTACTCCTATGTACAAGAATATAACTACTATAATACTACCTCCTATGTACAAGAATATAACTACTATAATACTACCTCCTATGTACAAGAATATAACTACTATAATACTGCTCCTATGTACAAGAATATAACTACTATAATACTACCTCCCATGTACAAGAATATAACTTCTATAATACTACTCCTATGTACAAGAATATAACTACTATAATACTGCTCCTATGTACAAGACTATAACTACTATAATACTACTCCTATGTACAAGAATATAACTACTATAATACTACCTCCTATGTACAAGAATATAACTACTATAATACTACCTCCTATGTACAAGAATATAACTTCTATAATACTACTCCTATGTACAAGAATATAACTACTATAATACTACTCCTATGTACAAGAATATAACTACTATACTACTACCTCCCATGTACAAGAATATAACTTCTATAATACTACCTCCCATGTACAAGAATATAACTACTATAATACTGCTCCTATGTACAAGAATATAACTACTGTAATACTGCTCCTATGTACAAGAATATAACTACTGTAATACTGCTCCTATGTACAAGAATATAACTACTATAATACTATCTCCTATGTACAAGAATATAACTACTATAATACTGCTCCTATGTACAAGAATATAACTACTATAATACTACCTCCTATGTACAAGAATATAACTACTATAATACTACTACTATGTACAAGAATATAACTACTATAATACTACTCCTATGTACAAGAATATAACTACTATAATACTACTCCTATGTACAAGAATATAACTACTATAATACTACTCCTATGTACAAGAATATAACTACTATAATACTGCTCCTATGTACAAGAATATAACTACTATAATACTACTCCTATGTACAAGAATATAACTACTATAATACTGCTCCTATGTACAAGAATATAACTACTATAATACTACCTCCTATGTACAAGAATATAACTACTATAATACTACTACTATGTACAAGAATATAACTACTATAATACTACTCCTATGTACAAGAATATAACTACTATAATACTACTCCTATGTACAAGAATATAACTACTATAATACTACTCCTATGTACAAGAATATAACTACTATAATACTGCTCCTATGTACAAGAATATAACTACTATAATACTACTCCTATGTACAAGAATATAACTACTATAATACTGCTCCTATGTACAAGAATATAACTACTATAATACTACTCCTATGTACAAGAATATAACTACTATAATACTACTCCTATGTACAAGAATATAACTACTATAATACTACCTCCTATGTACAAGAATATAACTACTATAATACTGCCCCTATGTACAAGAATATAACTACTATAATACTACTCCTATGTGCAAGAATATAACTACTATAATACTGCCCCTATGTACAAGAATATAACTACTATAATACTACCTCCTATGTACAAGAATATAACTTCTATAATACTACTTCTATGTACAAGAATATAACTACTATAATACTACCTCCTATGTACAAGAATATAACTACTATAATACTACCTCCCATGTACAAGAATATAACTACTATAATACTACCTCCTATGTACAAGAATATAACTACTATAATACTACTCCAATGTACCAGAATATAACTACTACAATACTACTCCTATGTACAAGAATATAACTACTATAATACTACCTCCTATGTACAAGAATATAACTACTGTAATACTACCTCCTATGTACAAGAATATAACTACTATAATACTACCTCCTATGTACAAGAATATAACTACTATAATACTACTCCTATGTACAAGAATATAACTACTATAATACTACCTCCTATGTACAAGAATATAACTACTATAATATTGCTCCTATGTACAAGTATATAACTACTATAATACTGCTCCTATGTACAAGAATATAACTACTATAATAATACTCCTATGTACAAGAATATAACTACTATAATGCTGCTCCTATGTACAAGAATATAACTACTATAATACTACTCCTATGTACAAGAATATAACTACTATAATACTGCTCCTATGTACAAGAATATAACTACTATAATACTACTTCTATATACAAGAATATAACTACTATAATACTACCTCCTATGTACAAGAATATAACTACTATAATACTACTCCTATGTACAGGAATATAACTACTATAATACTGCTCCTATGTACAAGAATATAACTACTATAATACTACTCCTATGTACAAGAATATAACTACTATAATACTACTTCTATATACAAGAATATAACTACTATAATACTACTTCTATATACAAGAATATAACTACTATAATACTGCTCCTATGTACAAGAATATAACTACTATAATACTACTCCTATATACAAGAATATAACTACTATAATACTACTCCTATGTACAAGAATATAACTACTATAATACTACTTCTATATACAAGAATATAACTACTATAATACTGCTCCTATGTACAATAATATAACTACTATAATACTACTCCTATATACAAGAATATAACTACTATAATACTACTCCTATATACAAGAATATAACTACTATAATACTACTCCTATGTACAAGAATATAACTACTATAATACTACTTCTATATACAAGAATATAACTACTATAATACTACTCCTATGTACAAGAATATAACTACTATAATACTACTCCTATGTACAGGAATATAACTACTATAATACTATTCCTATGGACAAGAATATAACTACTATAATACTACTCCTATGTACAAGAATATAACTACTATAATACTACTCCTATGTACAGGAATATAACTACTATAATACTACTCCTATATACAAGAATATAACTACTATAATACAGCTCCTATGTACAAGAATATAACTACTATAATACTACTCCTATGTACAAGAATATAACTACTATAATACTACTCCTATGTACAAGAATATAACTAATATAATACTGCTCCTATGTACAAGAATATAACTACTATAATACTACTCCTATGTACAAGAATATAACTACTATAATACTACTCCTATGTACAAGAATATAACTACTATAATACTACCTCCTATGTACAAGAATATAACTACTATAATACTACCTCCTATGTACAAGAATATAACTACTATAATACTGCTCCTATGTACAAGAATATAACTACTATAATACTACCTCCCATGTACAAGAATATAACTTCTATAATACTACCTCCTATGTACAAGAATATAACTACTATAATACTACCTCCTATGTACAAGAATATAACTACTATAATACTACCTCCTATGTACAAGAATATAACTTCTATAATACTACTCCTATGTACAAGAATATAACTACTATAATACTACTCCTATGTACAAGAATATAACTACTATACTACTACCTCCCATGTACAAGAATATAACTTCTATAATACTACTCCTATGTACAAGAATATAACTACTATAATACTGCTCCTATGTACAAGAATATAACTACTATAATACTACCTCCCATGTACAAGAATATAACTTCTATAATACTACTCCTATGGACAAGAATATAACTACTATAATACTACCTCCCATGTACAAGAATATAACTACTATAATACTGCTCCTATGTACAAGAATATAACTACTGTAATACTGCTCCTATGTACAAGAATATAACTACTGTAATACTGCTCCTATGTACAAGAATATAACTACTATAATACTACTCCTATGTACAAGAATATAACTACTATAATACTGCTCCTATGTACAAGAATATAACTACTATAATACTACCTCCTATGTACAAGAATATAACTACTATAATACTACTACTATGTACAAGAATATAACTACTATAATACTACTCCTATGTACAAGAATATAACTACTATAATACTACTCCTATGTACAAGAATATAACTACTATAATACTACTCCTATGTACAAGAATATAACTACTATAATACTACTCCTATGTACAAGAATATAACTACTATAATACTACTCCTATGTACAAGAATATAACTACTATAATACTACTCCTATGTACAAGAATATAACTACTATAATACTACTCCTATGTACAAGAATATAACTACTATAATACTGCTCCTATGTACAAGAATATAACTACTATAATACTGCTCCTATGTACAAGAATATAACTACTATAATACTACTCCTATGTACAAGAATATAACTACTATAATACTACTCCTATGTACAAGAATATAACTACTATAATACTACCTCCTATGTACAAGAATATAACTACTATAATACTGCCCCTATGTACAAGAATATAACTACTATAATACTACTCCTATGTGCAAGAATATAACTACTATAATACTGCCCCTATGTACAAGAATATAACTACTATAATACTACCTCCTATGTACAAGAATATAACTTCTATAATACTACTTCTATGTACAAGAATATAACTACTATAATACTACCTCCTATGTACAAGAATATAACTAATATAATACTACCTCCCATGTACAAGAATATAACTACTATAATACTACCTCCTATGTACAAGAATATAACTACTATAATACTACCTCCTATGTACAAGAATATAACTACTATAATACTACCTCCTATGTACAAGAATATAACTACTATAATACTAACTACTATGTACAAGAATATAACTACTATAATACTACCTCCTATGTACAAGAATATAACTACTATAATACTACTCCTATGTACAAGAATATAACTACTATAATACTACCTCCCATGTACAAGAATATAACTACTATAATACTACCTCCTATGTACAAGAATATAACTACTATAATACTACCTCCCATGTACAAGAATATAACTACTATAATACTACCTCCTATGTACAAGAATATAACTACTATAATACTAACTACTATGTACAAGAATATAACTACTATAATACTACCTCCTATGTACAAGAATATAACTACTATAATACTACTCCTATGTACAAGAATATAACTACTATAATACTACCTCCCATGTACAAGAATATAACTACTATAATACTACCTCCCATGTACAAGAATATAACTACTATAATACTACCTCCCATGTACAAGAATATAACTACTATAATACTACTCCTATGTACAAGAATATAACTTCTATAATACTACTCCTATGTACAAGAATATAACTACTGTAATACCGCCCCCTATGTCCTACACTATGAGCCTATCTGATCAGTGTTCCGGTCTCTTCTCCCCGTATACATTATTATAATCTCGCTCTCTTATTACACCGTCTCCGCACTGTAGTGATGATTTCTCTCCTGACATCTCGTGCAGTATTCCATTCTCTATGTAAATACGATTTGCCTTTGCTTTGCATTCGCGGCCTGCGTCTTATTTGACTTCGCGTTTCGTGTCCTTTCCTTCCTTTACTAATCACTTGGTCAGGATAATATTTAGTTTGGGATTCTGTGGACATATATCTGCATGTAGCGCTCGGGGTAATATGGAGGGGTCAGTATTGGACGCGCCCTGACACCCTCTCCCATATACTGTAGTAAGGCAGCACAGACCTCCAGCTGGTGACACACATTCATACATTTCCATGAGGAGTTACAGAGGGATGACACCGCAGATATTACTATACCTTTAGCACATGACTCTGATCTCACATAGTATATCGTGTTCTGGGTTCCGGGGGGTAAATGATATTTGGTTAGTGACTACGCTGTACGATTTTTCGATTTGGTCGCCCTCACGATGGCTCATTTGGTTACGTAATGTGAATCAGCGTTGGCCGCCCGGACACCGGGGTATATTTTACATAGCCCATTAACCCCTTACTATAGATAACGTTACCTCCCAGCGACACCTCGTCACCCGCCGGAGCGTTACAAGGACTGAGGGTGACCCGGGCGAGCCGCCCTCCGTATTCTAATGCTGCAGATACAATGAATATGGATGACTGGGGCTCAGGCATGAAGTATATACAATGACATCTATACGTGACCCAATGCAATTAACTCCAAGTTCTCTGAACAGCTCGTCTTGTATATTATTATTCATTGGTAGTAACAAAGAAAGTTCTGGAGACGACAGCGCAGAGTCCCCGGGTCAGAGCCGGAGTCAGAGAGACTGATGTGTCTGCGAGTAGGAAGATATAGGAGAGACGAGATACTCGGCCCGGAGACCTCCAGTACTAAAGGGGAAAGGGGAGAACAAGTATCACAACATAGATACACTGGTCAGCAGACTGTATCATACGTCAGAGGCTTAGATACACTGGTCAGCAGACTGTATCATACGTGAGAGGCTTAGATACACTGGTCAGCAGACTGTATCATACGTGAGAGGCTTAGATACACCGGTCAGCAGACTGTATCATACGTGAAAGGCTTAGATACACCGGTCAGCAGACTGTATCATACGTGAGAGGCTTAGATACACTGGTCAGCAGACTGTATCATACGTGAGAGGCTTAGATACACTGGTCAGCAGACTGTATCATACGTGAGTGGCTTAGATACACTGGTCAGCAGACTGTATCATACGTGAAAAGCTTAGATACACTGGTCAGCAGACTGTATCATACGTGAGAAGCTTAGATACACTGGTCAGCAGACTGTATCATATGTGAGAGGCTTAGATACACTGGTCAGCAGACTGTATCATACGTGAGAGGCTTAGATACACTGGTCAGAAGACTGTATCATACGTGAGAGGCTTAGATACACTGGTCAGCAGACTGTATCATACGTGAGAGGCTTAGATACACTGGTCAGCAGACTGTATCATACGTGAGAGGCTTAGATACACTGGTCAGCAGACTGTATCATACGTCAAAGGCTTAGATACACTGGTCAGCAGACTGTATCATACGTGAGAGGCTTAGATACACTGGTCAGCAGACTGTATCATACGTGAGAGGCTTAGATACACTGGTCAGCAGACTGTATCATACGTGAGAGGCTTAGATACACTGGTCAGCAGACTGTATCATACGTCAAAGGCTTAGATACACTGGTCAGCAGACTGTATCATACGTCAAAGGCTTAGATACACTGGTCAGCAAACTGTATCATACGTGAGAGGCTTAGATACACTGGTCAGCAGACTGTATCATACGTCAAAGGCTTAGATACACTGGTCAGCAGACTGTATCATACGTGAAAGGCTTAGATACACTGGTCAGCAGACTGTATCGTACGTGAGAGGCTTAGATACACTGGTCAGCAGACTGTATCATATGTGAGAGGCTTAGATACACTGGTCAGCAGACTGTATCATACGTGAGAGGCTTAGATACACTGGTCAGAAGACTGTATCATACGTGAGAGGCTTAGATACACTGGTCAGCAGACTGTATCATACGTGAGAGGCTTAGATACACTGGTCAGCAGACTGTATCATACGTCAAAGGCTTAGATACACTGGTCAGCAGACTGTATCATACGTCAAAGGCTTAGATACACTGGTCAGCAAACTGTATCATACGTGAGAGGCTTAGATACACTGGTCAGCAGACTGTATCATACGTGAGAGGCTTAGATACACTGGTCAGCAGACTGTATCATACGTCAAAGGCTTAGATACACTGGTCAGCAGACTGTATCATACGTCAAAGGCTTAGATACACTGGTCAGCAAACTGTATCATACGTGAGAGGCTTAGATACACTGGTCAGCAGACTGTATCATACGTCAAAGGCTTAGATACACTGGTCAGCAGACTGTATCATACGTGAGAGGCTTAGATACACTGGTCAGCAGACTGTATCATACGTGAAAGGCTTAGATACACTGGTCAGCAGACTGTATCATATGTGAGTGGCTTAGATACACTGGTCAGCAGACTGTATCATACGTGAGAGGCTTAGATACACTGGTCAGCAGACTGTATCATATGTGAAAGGCTTAGATACACTGGTCAGCAGACTGTATCATACGTGAGAGGCTTAGATACACTGGTCAGCAGACTGTATCAGACGTGAGAGGCTTAGATACACTGGTCAGCAGACTGTATCAGACGTGAGAGGCTTAGATACACTGGTCAGCAGACTGTATCATACGTGAGAGGCTTAGATACACTGGTCAGCAGACTGTATCATACGTGAGAGGCTTAGATACACTGGTCAGCAGACTGTATCATACGTGAGAGGCTTAGATACACTGGTCAGCAGACTGTATCATACGTGAGAGGCTTAGATACACTGGTCAGAAAACTGTATCATACGTGAGAGGCTTAGATACACTGGTCAGCAGACTGTATCATACGTGAGAGGCTTAGATACACTGGTCAGCAGACTGTATCATACGTCAAAGGCTTAGATACACTGGTCAGCAGACTGTATCATACGTGAGAGGCTTAGATACACTGGTCAGCAGACTGTATCATACGTGAGAGGCTTAGATACACTGGTCAGCAGACTGTATCATACGTCAGAGGCTTAGATACACTGGTCAGCAAACTGTATCATACGTGAGAGGCTTAGATACACTGGTCAGCAGACTGTATCATACGTGAGAGGCTTAGATACACTGGTCAGCAGACTGTATCATACGTGAAAGGCTTAGATACACTGGTCAGCAGACTGTATCATACGTGAAAGCCTTAGATACACTGGTCAGCAGACTGTATCGTACGTGAGAGGCTTAGATACACTGGTCAGCAGACTGTATCATAAGTGAGAAATTAGATACACTGGTCAGCAGACTGTATCATACGTGAGAGGCTTAGCTACACTGGTCAGCAGACTGTATCATACGTGAAAGGCTTAGATACACTGGTCAGCAGACTGTATCATACGTGAAAGGCTTAGATACACTGGTCAGCAGACTGTATCATACGTGAGAGGCTTAGATACACTGGTCAGCAGACTGTATCATACGTGAGAGGCTTAGATACACTGGTCAGCAGACTGTATCATACGTGACAGGCTTAGATACACTGGTCAGCAGACTCTATCATACGTGAAAGGCTTAGATACACCGGTCAGCAGACTGTATCATACGTGAGAGGCTTAGATACACCGGTCAGCAGACTGTATCATACGTGAGAGGCTTAGATACACTGGTCAGCAGACTGTATCATACGTCAGAGGCTTAGATACACTGGTCAGCAAACTGTATCATACGTGAGAGGCTTAGATACACTGGTCAGCAGACTGTATCATACGTGAGAGGCTTAGATACACTGGTCAGCAGACTGTATCATTCTTGAGAGGCTTAGATACACTGGTCAGCAGACTGTATCATACGTGAGAGGCTTAGATACACTGGTCAGCAGACTGTATCGTACGTGAGAGGCTTAGATACACTGGTCAGCAGACTGTATCGTACGTGAGAGGCTTAGATACACTGGTCAGCAGACTGTATCATACGTGAGAGGCTTAGATACACTGGTCAGCAGACTGTATCATACGTGAGAGGCTTAGATACACTGGTCAGCAGACTGTATCATACGTGAGAGGCTTAGATACACTGGTCAGCAGACTGTATCATACGTGAGAGGCTTAGATACACTGGTCAGCAGACTGTATCATACGTGAGAGGCTTAGATACACTGGTCAGCAGACTGTATCATACGTGAAAGGCTTAGATACACTGGTCAGCAGACTGTATCATACGTGAAAGGCTTAGATACACTGGTCAGCAGACTGTATCATACGTGAGAGGCTTAGATACACTGGTCAGCAGACTGTATCATACGTGAGAGGCTTAGATACACTGGTCAGCAGACTGTATCGTACGTGAAAGGCTTAGATACACTGGTCAGCAGACTGTATCGTACGTGAGAGGCTTAGATACACTGGTCAGCAGACTGTATCATACGTGAGAGGCTTAGATACACTGGTCAGCAGACTGTATCATACGTGAGAGGCTTAGATACACTGGTCAGCAGACTGTATCATACGTGAGAGGCTTAGATACACTGGTCAGCAGACTGTATCATACGTGAGAGGCTTAGATACACTGGTCAGCAGACTGTATCATACGTGAGAGGCTTAGATACACTGGTCAGCAGACTGTATCATACGTGATAGGCTTAGATACACTGGTCAGCAGACTGTATCATACGTGAAAGGCTTAGATACACTGGTCAGCAGACTGTATCATACGTGAAAGGCTTAGATACACTGGTCAGCAGACTGTATCATACGTGAGAGGCTTAGATACACTGGTCAGCAGACTGTATCATACGTCAAAGGCTTAGATACACTGGTCAGCAGACTGTATCATACGTGAAAGGCTTAGATACACTGGTCAGCAGACTGTATCATACGTGAGAGGCTTAGATACACTGGTCAGCAGACTGTATCATACGTGAGAGGCTTAGATACACTGGTCAGCAGACTGTATCATACGTGAGAGGCTTAGCTACACTGGTCAGCAGACTGTATCATACGTGAGAGGCTTAGCTACACTGGTCAGCAGACTGTATCATACGTGAAAGGCTTAGATACACTGGTCAGCAGACTGTATCATACGTGAAAGGCTTAGATACACTGGTCAGCAGACTGTATCATACGTGAGAGGCTTAGATACACTGGTCAGCAGACTGTATCATACGTGAGAGGCTTAGATACACTGGTCAGCAGACTGTATCATACGTGACAGGCTTAGATACACTGGTCAGCAGACTCTATCATACGTGAAAGGCTTAGATACACTGGTCAGCAGACTGTATCATACGTGAGAGGCTTAGATACACTGGTCAGCAGACTGTATCATACGTGAGAGGCTTAGATACACTGGTCAGCAGACTGTATCATACGTCAGAGGCTTAGATACACTGGTCAGCAAACTGTATCATACGTGAGAGGCTTAGATACACTGGTCAGCAGACTGTATCATACGTGAGAGGCTTAGATACACTGGTCAGCAGACTGTATCATACTTGAGAGGCTTAGATACACTGGTCAGCAGACTGTATCATACGTGAAAGGCTTAGATACACTGGTCAGCAGACTGTATCATACGTGAAAGCCTTAGATACACTGGTCAGCAGACTGTATCGTACGTGAGAGGCTTAGATACACTGGTCAGCAGACTGTATCATACGTGAAAGCCTTAGATACACTGGTCAGCAGACTGTATCGTACGTGAGAGGCTTAGATACACTGGTCAGCAGACTGTATCATACGTGAGAGGCTTAGATACACTGGTCAGCAGACTGTATCATACGTGAGAGGCTTAGATACACTGGTCAGCAGACTGTATCATTCTTGAGAGGCTTAGATACACTGGTCAGCAGACTGTATCATACGTGAGAGGCTTAGATACACTGGTCAGCAGACTGTATCGTACGTGAGAGGCTTAGATACACTGGTCAGCAGACTGTATCGTACGTGAGAGGCTTAGATACACTGGTCAGCAGACTGTATCATACGTGAGAGGCTTAGATACACTGGTCAGCAGACTGTATCATACGTGAGAGGCTTAGATACACTGGTCAGCAGACTGTATCATACGTGAGAGGCTTAGATACACTGGTCAGCAGACTGTATCATACGTGAGAGGCTTAGATACACTGGTCAGCAGACTGTATCATACGTGAAAGGCTTAGATACACTGGTCAGCAGACTGTATCATACGTGAGAGGCTTAGATACACTGGTCAGCAGACTGTATCATACGTGAGAGGCTTAGATACACTGGTCAGCAGACTGTATCGTACGTGAGAGGCTTAGATACACTGGTCAGCAGACTGTATCATACGTGAGAGGCTTAGATACACTGGTCAGCAGACTGTATCATACGTGAGAGGCTTAGATACACTGGTCAGCAGACTGTATCATACGTGAGAGGCTTAGATACACTGGTCAGCAGACTGTATCATACGTGAAAGGCTTAGATACACTGGTCAGCAGACTGTATCATACGTGAAAGGCTTAGATACACTGGTCAGCAGACTGTATCATACGTGAGAGGCTTAGATACACTGGTCAGCAGACTGTATCATACGTCAAAGGCTTAGATACACTGGTCAGCAGACTGTATCATACGTGAAAGGCTTAGATACACTGGTCAGCAGACTGTATCATACGTGAGAGGCTTAGATACACTGGTCAGCAGACTGTATCATACGTGAGAGGCTTAGATACACTGGTCAGCAGACTGTATCATACGTGAGAGGCTTAGATACACTGGTCAGCAGACTGTATCGTACGTGAAAGGCTTAGATACACTGGTCAGCAGACTGTATCGTACGTGAGAGGCTTAGATACACTGGTCAGCAGACTGTATCATACGTGAGAGGCTTAGATACACTGGTCAGCAGACTGTATCATACGTGAGAGGCTTAGATACACTGGTCAGCAGACTGTATCATACGTGAGAGGCTTAGATACACTGGTCAGCAGACTGTATCATACGTGAAAGGCTTAGATACACTGGTCAGCAGACTGTATCATACGTGAAAGGCTTAGATACACTGGTCAGCAGACTGTATCATACGTGAGAGGCTTAGATACACTGGTCAGCAGACTGTATCATACGTCAAAGGCTTAGATACACTGGTCAGCAGACTGTATCATACGTGAAAGGCTTAGATACACTGGTCAGCAGACTGTATCATACGTGAGAGGCTTAGATACACTGGTCAGCAGACTGTATCATACGTGAGAGGCTTAGATACACTGGTCAGCAGACTGTATCATACGTGAGAGGCTTAGCTACACTGGTCAGCAGACTGTATCATACGTGAGAGGCTTAGCTACACTGGTCAGCAGACTGTATCATACGTGAAAGGCTTAGATACACTGGTCAGCAGACTGTATCATACGTGAAAGGCTTAGATACACTGGTCAGCAGACTGTATCATACGTGAGAGGCTTAGATACACTGGTCAGCAGACTGTATCATACGTGAGAGGCTTAGATACACTGGTCAGCAGACTGTATCATACGTGACAGGCTTAGATACACTGGTCAGCAGACTCTATCATACGTGAAAGGCTTAGATACACTGGTCAGCAGACTGTATCATACGTGAGAGGCTTAGATACACTGGTCAGCAGACTGTATCATACGTGAGAGGCTTAGATACACTGGTCAGCAGACTGTATCATACGTCAGAGGCTTAGATACACTGGTCAGCAAACTGTATCATACGTGAGAGGCTTAGATACACTGGTCAGCAGACTGTATCGTACGTGAGAGGCTTAGATACACTGGTCAGCAGACTGTATCATACGTGAAAGCCTTAGATACACTGGTCAGCAGACTGTATCGTACGTGAGAGGCTTAGATACACTGGTCAGCAGACTGTATCATACGTGAGAGGCTTAGATACACTGGTCAGCAGACTGTATCAGACGTGAGAGGCTTAGATACACTGGTCAGCAGACTGTATCATACGTGAGAGGCTTAGATACACTGGTCAGCAGACTGTATCATACGTGAGAGGCTTAGATACACTGGTCAGCAGACTGTATCATACGTGAGAGGCTTAGATACACTGGTCAGCAGACTGTATCATACGTGAGAGGCTTAGATACACTGGTCAGCAGACTGTATCATACGTGAGAGGCTTAGATACACTGGTCAGCAGACTGTATCATACGTGAGAGGCTTAGATACACTGGTCAGCAGACTGTATCATACTTGAGAGGCTTAGATACACTGGTCAGCAGACTGTATCATACGTGAGAGGCTTAGATACACTGGTCAGCAGACTGTATCATACGTGAAAGCCTTAGATACACTGGTCAGCAGACTGTATCGTACGTGAGAGGCTTAGATACACTGGTCAGCAGACTGTATCATACGTGAAAGCCTTAGATACACTGGTCAGCAGACTGTATCGTACGCGAGAGGCTTAGATACACTGGTCAGCAGACTGTATCATACGTGAGAGGCTTAGATACACTGGTCAGCAGACTGTATCAGACGTGAGAGGCTTAGATACACTGGTCAGCAGACTGTATCATACGTGAGAGGCTTAGATACACTGGTCAGCAGACTGTATCATACGTGAGAGGCTTAGATACACTGGTCAGCAGACTGTATCATACGTGAGAGGCTTAGATACACTGGTCAGCAGACTGTATCATACGTGAGAGGCTTAGATACACTGGTCAGCAGACTGTATCATACGTGAGAGGCTTAGATACACTGGTCAGCAGACTGTATCATACGTGAGAGGCTTAGATACACTGGTCAGCAGACTGTATCATACGTGAGAGGCTTAGATACACTGGTCAGCAGACTGTATCATACGTCAAAGGCTTAGATACACTGGTCAGCAGACTGTATCATACGTGAGAGGCTTAGATACACTGGTCAGCAGACTGTATCATACGTGAGAGGCTTAGATACACTGGTCAGCAGACTGTATCATACGTGAGAGGCTTAGCTACACTGGTCAGCAGACTGTATCATACGTGAGAGGCTTAGCTACACTGGTCAGCAGACTGTATCATACGTGAAAGGCTTAGATACACTGGTCAGCAGACTGTATCATACGTGAAAGGCTTAGATACACTGGTCAGCAGACTGTATCATACGTGAGAGGCTTAGATACACTGGTCAGCAGACTGTATCATACGTGAGAGGCTTAGATACACTGGTCAGCAGACTGTATCATACGTGACAGGCTTAGATACACTGGTCAGCAGACTCTATCATACGTGAAAGGCTTAGATACACTGGTCAGCAGACTGTATCATACGTGAGAGGCTTAGATACACTGGTCAGCAGACTGTATCATACGTGAGAGGCTTAGATACACTGGTCAGCAGACTGTATCATACGTCAGAGGCTTAGATACACTGGTCAGCAAACTGTATCATACGTGAGAGGCTTAGATACACTGGTCAGCAGACTGTATCATACGTGAGAGGCTTAGATACACTGGTCAGCAGACTGTATCATACTTGAGAGGCTTAGATACACTGGTCAGCAGACTGTATCATACGTGAAAGGCTTAGATACACTGGTCAGCAGACTGTATCATACGTGAAAGCCTTAGATACACTGGTCAGCAGACTGTATCGTACGTGAGAGGCTTAGATACACTGGTCAGCAGACTGTATCATACGTGAAAGCCTTAGATACACTGGTCAGCAGACTGTATCGTACGTGAGAGGCTTAGATACACTGGTCAGCAGACTGTATCATACGTGAGAGGCTTAGATACACTGGTCAGCAGACTGTATCAGACGTGAGAGGCTTAGATACACTGGTCAGCAGACTGTATCATACGTGAGAGGCTTAGATACACTGGTCAGCAGACTGTATCATACGTGAGAGGCTTAGATACACTGGTCAGCAGACTGTATCATACGTGAGAGGCTTAGATACACTGGTCAGCAGACTGTATCATACGTGAGAGGCTTAGATACACTGGTCAGCAGACTGTATCATACGTGAGAGGCTTAGATACACTGGTCAGCAGACTGTATCATACGTGATAGGCTTAGATACACTGGTCAGCAGACTGTATCATACTTGAGAGGCTTAGATACACTGGTCAGCAGACTGTATCATACGTGAAAGGCTTAGATACACTGGTCAGCAGACTGTATCATACGTGAAAGCCTTAGATACACTGGTCAGCAGACTGTATCGTACGTGAGAGGCTTAGATACACTGGTCAGCAGACTGTATCATACTTGAGAGGCTTAGATACACTGGTCAGCAGACTGTATCATACGTGAAAGGCTTAGATACACTGGTCAGCAGACTGTATCATACGTGAAAGCCTTAGATACACTGGTCAGCAGACTGTATCGTACGTGAGAGGCTTAGATACACTGGTCAGCAGACTGTATCATACGTGAAAGCCTTAGATACACTGGTCAGCAGACTGTATCGTACGTGAGAGGCTTAGATACACTGGTCAGCAGACTGTATCATACGTGAGAGGCTTAGATACACTGGTCAGCAGACTGTATCAGACGTGAGAGGCTTAGATACACTGGTCAGCAGACTGTATCATACGTGAGAGGCTTAGATACACTGGTCAGCAGACTGTATCATACGTGAGAGGCTTAGATACACTGGTCAGCAGACTGTATCATACGTGAGAGGCTTAGATACACTGGTCAGCAGACTGTATCATACGTGAGAGGCTTAGATACACTGGTCAGCAGACTGTATCATACGTGAGAGGCTTAGATACACTGGTCAGCAGACTGTGGACTTGTGCAGTATTGTACTATATAGGAGTCTGTTGGTTGTAGAATCTCCTGTTGTGGGTGCAGTAAGTTTGTACAGTATGGTACTATATAGGGTTGTGCAGTGTTATACTATGTGAGGTTGTGAGGTTATACAGTATGGTACTATATAAGGTTGTGTGGTTGTGCAGTGTTGTACTATGTGAGGTTGTGCAGTGTTGTACTATGTGAGGTTGTTCAGTGTTGTTCTACATTAGAGTCTGCAGTGAGGTTGTGCAGTGTTGTACTATGTGTGGTTGTACGGTGTTATACTATGTGAGGTTATGCAATGTTGTACTATATTACAGTTTGCAGTGAGGTTGTACAGTATTATACTATATAAGGCTATGTGATTGTGCAGTGTTATACTATTTGAGGTTACGCAGTGTTGTACTACATTACAGTCTGCAGTGAGGTTGTACAGTATTGTACTATATAAGGTTGTGCAGTATGGTACTATATAAGGCTGTGTACATTAGAGTCTGCAGTGAGGTTGTGCAGTGTTGTACTATGTGTGGTTGTACGGTGTTGTACTATGTGAGGTTACGCAATGTTGTACTATATTACAGTCTGCAGTGAGGTTGTGCAGTATGGTACTATATAAGGTTGTGAGGTTGTGCAGTATTGTACTATATAAGGTTGTGAGGTTACGCAGTGTTGTCCTACATTAGAGTCTGCAGTGTGGTTGTGCAGTACTGTACTATATAAGGTTGTGAGGTTACGCAGTGTTGTCCTACATTAGAGTCTGCAGTGTGGTTGTACAGTACTGTACTATATAAGGTTGTGAGGTTACGCAGTGTTGTCCTACATTACAGTCTGCAGTGTGCAGTGTCTTCTCCTCACTGCTTTGCACTTGCAGCCTTACATTTGCTCCTCCCGGGTCGCTCTCATGGTGTTGTATTCGGCTCACGCGCTCCCGTTCCTTTCATAGATATGTGTAACTGAAATCCTGACCACAGATTTAATTAAAGCTCTTTAATTGCCCGGGATTCTGAAATGACAATCTGACTCCGGCCGCCGGCGCTCGCAGCCCGCCTGCAGGAAGAGCAATTATTACAGACATTATAGGGAGGGGGGGGGGGGAGACATTTATGACGTTTCTGCCCTGACTTGGGTTTAGTCATTTCCACAATTCGTGGATTTGCACAGTTCGGTTACATAACCTCTGCAATGGGGAGAGAATCCGCCACCTAAGGGAGTCCATAACTTATCTTAGCTCAATGTATCCTTCACTTAAAGGGTGTGTATACTTTTACATACAGTGTTAGCCAAAGTATTGGCCCCCCTGCAATTCTGTCAGATAATACTCGTGTTCTTCCAGATAATGATTGCAATCACAAACTCTTTGGTATTATTCTCTTCATTTAATTTGTCTTCAATGTCACTGTTTGAAAAATCATGTGATGCTTCTGTAATTTGTGTAATTAACAGCACCTGTTACTTACCTGAGGCACCTAACAGGTGGTGGCAATAACTAAATCACACTTGCAGCCAGGTGAAATGGATTAAAGTTGACTCCACCTCTGTCCTGTGTCCTTGTGTGACCACATTGAGCATGGAGAAAAGAAAGAAGACCAAAGAACTGTCTGAGGACTTGAGAAGCAAAATTGTGAGGAAGCCTGAGCAATCTCAAGGCTACAAGTCCATCTCCAAAGCCCTGAATGTTCCTGTGTCTACCGTGCGCAGTGTCATCAAGAAGTGTAAAGCCCATGGCCCTGTGGCTAACCTCCCTAGATGTGGACGGAGAAGAAACATGGACGAGAGATTTCACCGCAAGATTGTGCGGATGGCGGATAAAGAACCTCAACTAACATCCAAACAAGTCCAAGCTGCCCTGCAGTCCGAGGGTACAACAGTGTCACCCCGTACTATCCAGCGTCAGCGTCTGAATGAGAAGGGACTGTATGGTAGGAGACCCAGGAAGACCCCACTTCTTACCCACAGACAGAAGCCAGGCTGGAGTTTGCCAAAACTTACCTGAGAAAGCCAAAACCGTTCTGGAAGAATGTTCTCTGGTCAGAGGAGACAAAAGTAGGAGAAGGCCTCAACATACAGATTACAGGGGAAAAAGAGAAGAAGACGCCCCCTACAGTCAGACATGGCGGAGGGCCCTGATGGTTTGGGGTTGCTTTGCTGCCTCTGGCACTGGACTGCTTGACCATGTGCATGGCATTATGAAGTCTGAAGACGACCAACACATTGTGCAGCATCATGTAGGGCCCAGTGTGAGAAAGCCGGGTCTCCCTCAGAGGTCAGGGCTCTTCCAGCAGGACAAGGACCCAAAACACACAGCGGATGTCAGGAAGGGGTTAAAGCAGTGAAAAAAAATCCCAGAAAATTTTGCAGTTTTTCCCAACAACTTGTCTCCCAAAATCAACTGTCATATGGCTACGTCACGGAAAATAAAAGTTATAGACCAAAATAAAGGCTTCAACAATTACAAAAATTTGTATCAATGAATGTATCAAAAAGCTGCTAAAGCTCCGTTTCTTCCCCCAGTGCTTGTGCCTGTTTTTTTACTGCGCGCCTGTAGTTACACCCTCCATACTGGATACTCGTACACGGCCGGATGTGAAGTCGGAGAACACAGTCTTGTCATTGATGCCCACCAGTTCTCCTCGGCACTCGAAGGCCGGAGGTGATAAGAGAGCCCTCGGGTTACACAAGGCAGCGGTGTTGAATTGTATCCCCAGTCACACTCTGATAATTGTGTAGCGGGCACAAAGGGACAATTTAGGAGCGGCATAAAGAGCTCCCAGGTGGGCACAGAGAGGGATGTAACCATAACTTTTTGACTCTGTACGGGTCACACGCTCAGGTTCCAGCATCGCAGCGCTATAACACCTGTTACCTAAGCTTCATACCCTCCGAGCAGCCAGCGACAAGGGACACGGGGCGGGCGGGCATTGTTGGTTTGTAAGCACTTGGCACCGAGCTGGTAACATCTGGGAGATAGCGGGCACATGAATTAGTAAATGAAGGGAAACGGGAGATGCCAGGGAGCCTGACGGCATAAAAGACCAGTCATACAATGTGCGGTGACCCCGGGATCTGGGTCGCTTCTTTTCTAGTTTAGCCATCATGATGGATAATGTTAAAGAAACACTCCGCTTAAAACGAAAAATTCTCACTATTATACTCTCATACCCAAGAAGCATTAAGAGGCCTGGGGGAGGGGGGGGGTGTATAAAGAACCAAAGACACGGATACATGCCTGGCCTTGCCAAGGACTCCATCGCAGTGCCCGTCCTCCTCCCGCATGGTCTTTGGTCCTCTTCCAGTCTCGCTGATGACATCACTGGCACCAGGGTCACCACTGAGGTCTGTGATTGGGCGTCAGTTGTCACCTGGCCGGGTCACATCATGGCACTTTTGTCCAAGCATTGTGACCCAATCGTAGGCCGCATGGGGCATCTTGATGTCATGACGTCCTTCAGGCTGCAAGATGGTGCAAGACAAGACTGGACAGGAGGAGCCCCAGGAAGGTGAGCAATGGTGAGGATCGGTGATGTTTTTGGTGAAATTTTTGGAAAACTCATAAAAGACCTGGCTTGTAACTGCTACATCAGACACTGCTACATCGGCCAGCACTGTTACATCGGGCCGTGCACTAAGCTGGGCTACTCCGGAGATGCAGCCAAGCAGAGCACACGCCCAGCACTGCTACATCGGAGATGAAGCAGAGCTGGCCGTTGGCTGAGCTCGGTTACTCCGGAGTAGACAAGCTGAGCGCACAGCCCAATTTAGCAGTGCTGGCCAATGTAGCACACTCAGCTCTGCTACATTGGACACTGCTGCATCGGCCAGCACTGCAACATGGGGCCGTGCGCTCAGCTTGTCTACTCCGGAGTAACTGAGCTCAGCCAACGGCCAGCTCTGCTTCATCTCCAATGTAGCAGTGCTGGGTGTGCGCTGTGCTCGGCTGCATCTCTGGAGAAGCCCAGCTGAGCGCATGGCCCGATGTAGCAGTGCTGGCCAATGTAGCAGTCCAATGCAGCAGAGCTGAGTGTGCAGGAGGGTTCAGCGCACACTCAGCTCTGCTAACTCTCCGGTGTAGTAGTGCCAGCACTGCTACATCTCGGCATAGGCATGCATTGATCAGTGTTGATTGGCCGAATGCTATAGCATTCGGCCAATCAACGCTGGTTTTGCCGGTGGAGGCGGAGTCTAAGAGCGGTCCACAGCAGTCTCCATTCTGGTCCGATCTTAGACTCCGCCTCCTCACAGACAAGCCTCTGGCAGAACCAGTGTTGATTGGCCGAATGCTGTACTCTGTATGGCATTCGGCCAATCAACGCTGGTCAATGCATTCCTATGGGAAAAAGTCAGCTCCTGCATATCACAAGCTGACAGGGATCCCGACATAATACTGTGACTTTGGCTTGTTAGATACCCCAGACATGCTCCCCCTGCTGTCCCAGTTACATTGCAGAGGTGTTGACATCATTTCCTGGGGTGTCATAGTGGACTTGGTGACCTCTTGAGTCTAATGGTGGGATCCCCTGAAGCAAAGTATTTTCTCCCATAGACTATAATGGGGTTCCATATTCGTTCAAATAGTCCAATATTGAGCGGCTACTCGAAACGAATATCAAATATTTTACTGTTCGCTCATCTCTATTAGTAAACAGTTGTCCTCGCTGTCCTTCACCCTTCCCGGGCTCCCATCATGGTGTCCACATCAGTCATCTTCCAGCCTACTGGGTAAGGTCACAGACCCCAGGGGACCAGTGAGAACTGTAATTGGGTCTCAGCAGTCACTTGGGACAAGCCTGTGATGTCACCCAGTGGGCTGGAAGGTTATGAAAGCCCGGGATAGGCGAGGGAAGGTGAAGGTTATGTTTCTGCGCCTCCCCCTCGGCCTCCACCTATTACACTTAGGGATGACGAGACCCCCAAGTATAATAATGGTACCCACAGGATCGGTTATTAGTATGTGGCACCCGGACCATGCACAGACCATCTATTTTAGCAGCCTTGGGGTGCTAGTGATTGGGCAGCACATGCAGCATACAAGTAACCGGTGCGGCTCAGGATAGCGGAGGTCCTGGACAACTGCAGTGGTGCCCCTATTACTTGTATAAGGGACACTGAACACTCCATGCATCTTCTAGCAGTTTCTGGGACTCGGAGACCCGCTAAACCAGCTGATCCGAGAGTCGGGCCCCACAGATTATATACGGAGGACCTATCCTGTAGATAAGTCATCAGTACAAAAATTTGATTTGAAGTCAGAAAAACCCTTTAAGTTCCACCCTTCAAACATTCAAGGAATGCCCACTTTCATGCTTATTTCCATAACTCCACCCACTTGGTCACCCATTTCCCTGGGAAATCCTGCAAAAATTGGAAAGTTATGAGGTACAGGATGGGGCAACTTTATTAATCTGCAGCATTCCCTCTATTGCAAAGCTGCAATTCCTAATACACAAACTTATTAACCTGTTCCTGGAGTTGTAGTTTCCCAAAACTGGAGCGCGAACCCCGGGTCCACTGGTTATGGGCACCTGTAGTCATCCTTTTATCCTGCACTAGGTGCGGTCTGCTCCTTCCACTGCAGAGATTCCCATAATTCGGACATGGCGGACTACTGGAACTCTACTGTCTGTAATACGGGGTGCAGGGAACCGTGCAAAGCTTCATACACAAGCCAGGGCGCACTGACTCCAGCGCACAGTCCTCTGACCTCCCATTGGTAGGCTGCATTCACACGGAGTAAACGCTGGCGTTTTTTGTGTGTTTTTTTGCACATAGCGCCGCGTTTACGCCGCGTAGCGTCGCGTTAACGCCGCGCTATTTAGCGGTGGCGTTGCCCGGCGTTAACGCGGCGTATACGCGGCGTTAACGCGGCGCTACGCGGCGTAAATGCGGCGCTATGTGCAAAAAACACACAAAAAACGCCAGCGTTTACTCCGTGTGAATGCAGCCATAGTTTGTATTCACTCGCAATCTATCAGATCGCCTTTAAGCACATCAGTGTAATATATATGTATAATTTACAATACACATACAAATGAGGAGCGCAGACAGCGACTCGTGACACAAACGAATTAGCGTGATTTATATGCAAATGTGTCATGCTACACGCAGCGATGGGGTTACGGAGAGGGAACCGAATCCTGCGCCATAACATTAGGCATAATCACGTTTCTGCTTAAACTGTAAAGCGGCCGGGATGACAGATAAAATAGTATGATTTATGCAAGGCGAGCGCCATTGGCTGCGTATGATGAACGGGCACCGCCAGCCCGCGCTCTGGAATGTAACTGACCCCTTTTAGCACCACAAGGTTTGGAAATCTGCCGCGGTTGCACTGGAGGTGTTACATTTTTCACAGACGATAATATTTCTCCATCATTACCAGACGTTGCTCAGATTCAGACCTTTCCATGACTCTCGTAAGCAAATGCAATTTTCGTCCGTACAAATCTCCCTCGGATCACGATCGCCAAGATTAATTTATTCATTTGTTACTGAGATGGCGGAAAAACACTCTGGATATGACACATATAAGATCAGCACTAAGAACCCTGAGTAATGTACGGCTCATGTGAGGGGTAACGCGGGGGGGGGGGGAGACATAGATTGGGGGGCGTAATAGAGTACAGGGGCTACTTAACCCTAAAGTAACCGGACCAAAACATCATGTAAAAAACATACAGCAATACCGGGCAGAGAGGAAACTATAGCCTGCTATATAAGGGCGGTATTATAGTAGTTATATTCTTGTACATAGGAGTAGTATTATAGTAGTTATATTCTTGTACATAGGAGTAGTATTATAGTAGTTATATTCTTGTACATAGGAGTAGTATTATAGTAGTTATATTCTTGTACATAGGAGGTAGTATTATAGTAGTTATATTCTTGTACATAGGAGGTAGTATTATAGTAGTTATATTCTTGTACATAGGAGTAGTATTATAGTAGTTATATTCTTGTACATAGGAGTAGTATTATAGTAGTTATATTCTTGTACATAGGAGGTAGTATTATAGTAGTTATATTCTTGTACATAGGAGGTAGTATTATAGTAGTTATATTCTTGTACATAGGAGGTAGTATTATAGTAGTTATATTCTTGTATATAGGAGTAGTATTATAGTAGTTATATTCTTGTACATAGGAGTAGTATTATAGTAGTTATATTCTTGTACATAGGAGGTAGTATTATAGTAGTTATATTCTTGTACATAGGAGGTAGTATTATAGTAGTTATATTCTTGTATATAGGAGCAGTATTATAGTAGTTATATTCTTGTACATAGGAGCAGTATTATAGTAGTTATATTCTTGTACATAGGAGTAGTATTATAGTAGTTATATTCTTGTACATAGGAGTAGTATTATAGTAGTTATATTCTTGTATATAGGAGCAGTATTATAGTAGTTATAGTCTTGTACATAGGAGTAGTATTATAGTAGTTATATTCTTGTACATAGGAGTAGTATTATAGTAGTTATATTCTTGTACATAGGAGTAGTATTATAGTAGTTATATTCTTGTACATAGGGGTAGTATTATAGTAGTTATATTCTTGTACATAGGAGGTAGTATTATAGTAGTTATATTCTTGTACATAGGAGTAGTATTATAGTAGTTATATCATTGTACATAGGAGTAGTATTATAGTAGTTATATCCTTGTACATAGGAGTAGTATTATAGTAGTTATATCCTTGTACATAGGAGTAGTATTATAGTAGTTATATTCTTGTACATAGGAGTAGTATTATAGTAGTTATATTCTTGTACATAGGAGGTAGTATTATAGTAGTTATATTCTTGTACATAGGAGTAGTATTATAGTAGTTATATTCTTGTACATAGGAGTAGTAATATAGTAGTTATATATTTGTACATAGGAGTAGTATTATAGTAGTTATATTCTTGTACATAGGAGTAGTATTATAGTAGTTATATTCTTGTACATAGGAGTAGTATTATAGTAGTTATATTCTTGTACATAGGAGGTAGTATTATAGTAGTTACATTCTTGTACATAGGAACAGTATTATAGTAGTTATATTCTTGTACATAGGAGGTAGTATTATAGTAGTTATATTCTTGTACATAGGAGGTAGTATTATAGTAGTTATATTCTTGTACATAGGAGTAGTATTATAGTAGTTATATTCTTGTACATAGGAGGTAGTATTATAGTAGTTATATTCTTGTACATAGGAGGTAGTATTATAGTAGTTATATTCTTGTACATAGGAGTAGTATTATAGTAGTTATATTTTTGTACATAGGAGGTAGTATTATAGTAGTTACATTCTTGTACATAGGAACAGTATTATAGTAGTTATATTCTTGTACATAGGAGTAGTATTATAGTAGTTATATTCTTGTACATAGGAGGTAGTATTATAGTAGTTATATTCTTGTACATAGGAGTAGTATTATAGTAGTTATATTCTTGTACATAGGAGGTAGTATTATAGTAGTTATATTCTTTTACATAGGAGTAGTATTATAGTAGTTATATTCTTGTACATAGGAGTAGTATTATACTAGTTATATTCTTGTACATAGGAGCAGTATTATAGTAGTTATATTCTTGTACATAGGAACAGTATTATAGTAGTTATATTCTTTTACATAGGAGTAGTATTATAGTAGTTATATTCTTGTACATAGGAGTAGTATTATACTAGTTATATTCTTGTACATAGGAGCAGTATTATAGTAGTTATATTCTTGTATATAGGAGCAGTATTATAGTAGTTATATTCTTGTACATAGGAGTAGTATTATAGTAGTTATATTCTTGTATATAGGAGCAGTATTATAGTAGTTATATTCTTGTACATAGGAGTAGTATTATAGTAGTTATATTCTTGTACATAGGAGGTAGTATTATAGTAGTTATATTCTTGTACATAGGAGGTAGTATTATAGTAGTTATATTCTTGTACATAGGAGTAGTATTATAGTAGTTATATTCTTGTACAAAGGAGTAGTATTATAGTAGTTATATTCTTGTACAAAGGAGTAGTATTATAGTAGTTATATTCTTGTACATAGGAGGTAGTATTATAGTAGTTATATTCTTGTACATAGGAGTAGTATTATAGTAGTTATATTATTGTACATAGGAGTAGTATTATAGTAGTTATATTCTTGTACAAAGGAGTAGTATTATAGTAGTTATATTCTTGTACAAAGGAGTAGTATTATAGTAGTTATATTCTTGTACATAGGAGCAGTATTATAGTAGCTATATTCTTGTACATAGGAGGTAGTATTATAGTAGTTATATTCTTGTACATAGGAGTAGTATTATAGTAGTTATATTCTTGTACATAGGAGTAGTATTATAGTAGTTATATTCTTGTACATAGGAGGTAGTATTATAGTAGTTATATTCATGTACATAGGAGTAGTATTATAGTAGTTATATTCTTGTACATAGGAGGTAGTATTATAGTAGTTATATTCTTGTACATAGGAGGTAGTATTATAGTAGTTATATTCTTGTACATAGGAGGTAGTATTATAGTAGTTATATTCTTGTACATAGGAGTAGTATTATAGTAGTTATATTCTTGTACATAGGAGTAGTATTATAGTAGTTGTATTCTTGTACATAGGAGTAGTATTATAGTAGTTATATTCTTGTACATAGGAGGTAGTATTATAGTAGTTATATTCTTGTACATAGGAGGTAGTATTATAGTAGTTATATTCTTGTACATAGGAGTAGTATTATAATAGTTATATTCTTGTACATAGGAGTAGTATTATAGTAGTTACATTCTTGTACATAGGAACAGTATTATAGTAGTTATATTCTTGTACATAGGAGTAGTATTATAGTAGTTATATTCTTGTACATAGGAGGTAGTATTATAGTAGTTATATTCTTGTACATAGGAGGTAGTATTATAGTAGTTATATTCTTGTACATAGGAGTAGTATTATAGTAGTTATATTCTTGTACATAGGAGGTAGTATTACAGTAGTTATATTCTTGTACATAGGAGTAGTATTATAGTAGTTATATTCTTGTACATAGGAGTAGTATTATAGTAGTTATATTCTTGTACATAGGAGGTAGTATTATAGTAGTTATATTCTTGTACATAGGAGGTAGTATTATAGTAGTTATATTCTTGTACATAGGAGAAGTATTATAGTAGTTATATTCTTGTACATAGGAGGTAGTATTATAGTAGTGATATTCTTGTACATAGGAGTAGTATTATAGTAGTTATATTCTTGTACATAGGAGGTAGTATTATAGTAGTTATATTCTTGTACATAGGAGTAGTATTATAGTAGTTATATTCTTGTACATAGGAGTAGTATTATAGTAGTTATATTCTTGTACATAAGAGGTAGTATTATAGTAGTTATATTCTTGTACATATGAGCAGTATTATAGTAGTTATATTCTTGTACATAGGAGTAGTATTATAGTAGTTATATTCTTGTACATAGGAGTAGTATTATAGTAGTTATATCCTTGTACATAGGAGTAGTATTATAGTAGTTATATTCTTGTACATAGGAGCAGTATTATAGTAGTTATATTCTTGTACATAGGAGTAGTATTATAGTAGTTATATTCTTGTACATAGGAGTAGTATTATAGTAGTTATATTCTTGTACATAGGAGGTAGTATTATAGTAGTTATATTCTTGTACATAGGAGGTAGTATTATAGTAGTTATATTCTTGTACATAGGAGTAGTATTATAGTAGTTATATTCTTGTACATAGGAGTAGTATTATAGTAGTTATATTCTTGTACATAGGGGTAGTATTATAGTAGTTATATTCTTGTACATAGGAGGTAGTATTATAGTAGTTATATTCTTGTACATAGGAGTAGTATTATAGTAGTTATATTCTTGTACATAGGAGTAGTAATATAGTAGTTATATTCTTGTACATAGGAGTAGTATTATAGTAGTTATATCCTTGTACATAGGAGTAGTATTATAGTAGTTATATTCTTGTACATAGGAGGTAGTATTATAGTAGTTACATTCTTGTACATAGGAACAGTATTATAGTAGTTATATTCTTGTACATAGGAGTAGTATTATAGTAGTTATATTCTTGTACATAGGAGGTAGTATTATAGTAGTTATATTCTTGTACATAGGAGTAGTATTATAGTAGTTATATTCTTGTACATAGGAGTAGTATTATAGTAGTTATATTCTTGTACATAGGAGCAGTATTATAGTAGTAATATTCTTGTACATAGGAGTAGTATTATAGTAGTTATATTCTTGTACATAGGAGTAGTATTATAGTAGTTATATTCTTGTACATAGGAGGTAGTATTATAGTAGTTATATTCTTGTACATAGGAGTAGTATTATAGTAGTTATATTCTTGTACATAGGAGGTAGTATTATAGTAGTTATATTCTTGTACATAGGAGGTAGTATTATAGTAGTTATATTCTTGTACATAGGAGTAGTATTATAGTAGTTATATTCTTGTACATAGGAGTAGTATTATAGTAGTTATATTCTTGTACATAGGAGGTAGTATTATAGTAGTTATATTCTTGTACATAGGAGTAGTATTATAGTAGCTATATTCTTGTACATAGGAGCAGTATTATAGTAGTTATATTCTTGTACATAGGAGTTAGTATTATAGTAGTTATATTCTTGTACATAGGAGTAGTATTATAGTAGCTATATTCTTGTACATAGGAGTAGTATTATAGTAGTTATATTCTTGTACATAGGAGCAGTATTATAGTAGTTATATTCTTGTACATAGGAGCTGTATTATAGTAGTTATATTCTTGTATATAGGAGTAGTATTATAGTAGTTATATTCTTGTACATAGGAGGTAGTATTATAGTAGTTATATTTTTGTACATAGGAGGTAGTATTATAGTAGTCATATTCTTGTACATAGGAGCAGTATTATAGTAGTTATATTCTTGTACATATGAGTAGTATTATAGTAGTTTTATTCTTGTACATAGGGCAGTATTATAGTAGTTATATTCTTGTACATAGGAGGTAGTATTATAGTAGTTATATTCTTGTACATAGGAGGTAGTATTATAGTAGTTATATTCTTGTACGTAGGAGGTAGTATTATAGTAGTTATATTCTTGTACATAGGAGGTAGTATTATAGTAGTTATATTCTTGTACATAGGAGTAGTATTATAGTAGTTATATTCTTGTACATAGGAGTAGTATTATAGTAGTTATATTCTTGTATATAGGAGCAGTATTATAGTAGTTATATTTTTGTACATAGGAGGTAGTATTATAGTAGTCATATTCTTGTACATAGGAGCAGTATTATAGTAGTTATATTCTTGTACATATGAGTAGTATTATAGTAGTTTTATTCTTGTACATAGGGCAGTATTATAGTAGTTATATTCTTGTACATAGGAGGTAGTATTATAGTAGTTATATTCTTGTACATAGGAGGTAGTATTATAGTAGTTATATTCTTGTACATAGGAGGTAGTATTATAGTAGTTATATTCTTGTACATAGGAGTAGTATTATAGTAGTTATATTCTTGTACATAGGAGTAGTATTATAGTAGTTATATTCTTGTACATAGGAGCAGTATTATAGTAGTTATATTCTTGTACATAGGAGCAGTATTATAGTAGTTATATTCTTGTACATGGGAGTAGTATTATAGTAGTTATATTCTTGTACATAGGAGTAGTATTATAGTAGTTATATTCTTGTACATAGGAGTAGTATTATAGTAGTTATATTCTTGTACATAGGAGTAGTATTATAGTAGTTATATTCTTGTACATAGGAGGTAGTATTATAGTAGTTATATTCTTGTACATAGGAGTAGTATTATAGTAGTAATATTCTTGTACATAGGAGTAGTATTATAGTAGTTATATTCTTGTACATAGGAGTAGTATTATAGTAGTTATATTCTTGTACATAGGAGGTAGTATTATAGTAGTTGTATTCTTGTACATAGGAGGTAGTATTATAGTAGTTATATTCTTGTACATAGGAGTAGTATTATAGTAGTTATATTCTTGTACATAGGAGTAGTATTATAGTAGTTATATTCTTGTACATAGGAGGTAGTATTATAGTAGTTATATTCTTGTACATAGGAGTAGTATTATAGTAGCTATATTCTTGTACATAGGAGCAGTATTATAGTAGTTATATTCTTGTACATAGGAGATAGTATTATAGTAGTTATATTCTTGTACATAGGAGTAGTATTATAGTAGCTATATTCTTGTACATAGGAGTAGTATTATAGTAGTTATATTCTTGTACATAGGAGCAGTATTATAGTAGTTATATTCTTGTACATAGGAGCTGTATTATAGTAGTTATATTCTTGTATATAGGAGTAGTATTATAGTAGTTATATTCTTGTACATAGGAGTAGTATTATAGTAGTTATATTCTTGTACATAGGAGTAGTATTATAGTAGTTATATTCTTGTACATAGGAGTAGTATTATAGTAGTTATATTCTTGTACATAGGAGCTGTATTATAGTAGTTATATTCTTGTATATAGGAGTAGTATTATAGTAGTTATATTCTTGTACATAGGAGTAGTATTATAGTAGTTATATTCTTGTACATAGGAGTAGTATTATAGTAGTTATATTCTTGTACATAGGAGTAGTATTATAGTAGTTATATTCTTGTATATAGGAGCAGTATTATAGTAGTTATATTTTTGTACATAGGAGTAGTATTATAGTAGTTATATTCTTGTACATAGGAGTAGTATTATAGTAGTTTTATTCTTGTACATAGGGCAGTATTATAGTAGTTATATTCTTGTACATAGGAGGTAGTATTATAGTAGTTATATTCTTGTGCATAGGAGGTAGTATTATAGTAGTTATATTCTTGTACATAGGAGGTAGTATTATAGTAGTTATATTCTTGTACATAGGAGTAGTATTATAGTAGTTATATTCTTGTACATAGGAGTAGTATTATAGTAGTTATATTCTTGTACATAGGAGTAGTATTATAGTAGTTATATTCTTGTACATAGGAGGTAGTATTATAGTAGTTATATTCTTGTACATAGGAGGTAGTATTATAGTAGTTATATTCTTGTACATAGGAGCAGTATTATAGTAGTTATATTCTTGTACATAGGAGTAGTATTATAGTAGTTATATTCTTGTACATAGGAGTAGTATTATAGTAGTTATATTCTTGTACATAGGAGTAGTATTATAGTAGTTATATTCTTGTACATAGGAGTAGTATTATAGTAGTTATATTCTTGTACGTAGGAGGTAGTATTATAGTAGTTATATTCTTGTATATAGGAGTAGTATTATAGTAGTTATATTCCTGTACATAGGAGTAGTATTATAGTAGTTATATTCTTGTACATAGGAGGTAGTATTATAGTAGTTATATTCTTGTACATAGGAGTAGTATTATAGTATTTATATTCTTGTACATAGGAGGTAGTATTATAGTAGTTATATTCTTGTACATAGGAGTAGTATTATAGTAGTTATATTCTTGTACATAGGAGTAGTATTATAGTAGTTATATTCTTGTACATAGGAGTAGTATTATAGTAGTTAGAGATGAGCAAACAGTGTTCTATCGAACTCATGTTCGATCGGATATTAGGCTGTTCGGCATGTTCGAATCGAACACCGCGTGGTAAAGTGCGCCATTACTCGATTCCCCTCCCACCTTCTCTGGCGCCTTTTTTGCTCCAATAACAGCGCAGGGTAGGTGGGACAGGAACTACGACACCGGTGACGTTGAAAAAAGTAGGCAAAACCCATTGGCTGCCGAATACATGTGACCTCTAATTTAAAAGAACAGCGACGCCCAGGTTCGCGTCATTCTGAGCTTGCAATTCACCGAGGACGGAGGTTTCCGTCCAGCTAGCTAGGGCTTAGATTCTGGGTAGGCAGGGACAGGCTAGGATAGGAAGGAGAAGACAACCAACAGCTCTTGTAAGAGCTAAATTCCAGGGAGAAGCTTGTCAGTGTAACGTGGCACTGACGGGCTCAATCGCCGCAACCCAGCTTTCCCAGGATCCTGAATGGAATACACTGTCAGTGTATTCCCGTATACCCGATATATACCCCGATACCCGTTCCAACGGTGTGCCCCCCCACCTTCACCCCAGAAATACCCTGCAAGTCCCCTAGCAATAGAATTGGGGCTATATACACCCACAATTTTTACTACTGGTATACAGTGCCATTGTCTGACTGGGAATTCAAAGAATATATTGGGGTTACGTGCACCCACAATTTTTACTACTGGTATACAGTGCCATTGTCTGACTGGGAATTCAAAGAATATATTGGGGTTATAAATACCCTCATTTCTTGCTACTGCCATATAGTGCCAGTTTCTGACTGGTAATTCAAAGAATATATTGGGGTTACGTGCACCCACAATTTTTACTACTGGTATACAGTGCCATTGTCTGACTGGGAATTCAAAGAGTATATTGGGAATACAAATACCCTCATTTCTTGCTACTGCCATATAGTGCCAGTTTCTGACTGGGAATTCAAAGAATATATTGGGGTTACGTGCACCCACAATTTTTACTACTGGTATACAGTGCCATTGTCTGACTGGGAATTCAAAGAGTATATTGGGAATACAAATACCCTCATTTCTTGCTACTGCCATATAGTGCCAGTGTCTGACTGGGAATTCAAAGAATATATTGGGGTTACGTGCACCCACAATTTTTACTACTGGTATACAGTGCCAATTTCTAACTAGGAATTCAAAATGCGCAAGGCTCCCGGAAAGGGACGTGGACGAGGCCGTGGGCGAGGTCGGGGGAATGGTTCTGGGGAGCAAGGTAGCAGTGAAGCCACAGGGCGTCCCGTGCCTACTCCTGTGGGGCAGCAAGCATTGCGCCACTCCACAGTGCCAGGGTTGCTTGCCACATTAACTAAACTGCAGGGTACAAACCTTAGTAGGCCCGAGAACCAGGAACAGGTCTTGCAATGGCTGTCAGAGAACGCTTACAGCACATTGTCCAGCAGCCAGTCAGACTCTGCCTCCTCTCCTCCTATTACCCAACAGTCTTGTCTTCCTTCCTCCCAAAATTCCGAAGCTTTACAGAACAATAACCCAAACTGTCCCTGCTCCCCAGAGCTGTTCTCCGCTCCTTTCATTGTCCCTCAACCTGCCTCTCCACGTCACGATTCCACGAACCTAACAGAGGAGCATCTGTGTCCAGATGCTCAAACACTAGAGTCTCCTCCATCTCCGTTCGATTTGGTGGTGGATGACCAGCAACCCACCCTCATCGACGATGATGTGACGCAGTTGCCGTCAGGGCATCCAGTTGACCGGCGCATTGTGCGAGAGGAGGAGATGAGACAGGAGTTGGAAGAGGAAGTGGTGGATGATGAGGACACTGACCCGACCTGGACAGGGGGGATGTCAAGCGGGGAAAGTAGTGTGGATGTTGAGGCAGGTGCAGCACCAAAAAGGGTAGCTAGAGGCAGAGGCAGAGGTCAGCAGCTTAGGCGAAGCCAGGCCACACCCGGAATCTCCCAAGATGTTCCAGTTCGTACCCAGCCCCGAAAAACTCCCACCTCGAGGGCACGTTTCTCGAAGGTGTGGAGTTTTTTCAAGGAATGCGCCGAGGACAGATATAGTGTTGTCTGCACAATTTGCCTCTCGAAATTGATTAGGGGCTCTGAGAAGAGCAACCTGTCCACCACTTCAATGCGCCGTCATTTGGAATCCAAGCACTGGAATCAGTGGCAGGCAGCAACGGCAGGACAAAGGCCGCCTGCCGTTCACGCCACTGCCACTGCCTCTGCCACTGCCTCTGCCACTGCCACTGCTGACTGTGCTGGCGATGCACTCCAGAGGACGAGCCAGGACACCACTTCATCTGCCTCCGCCACTTTGTTGACTTCTACCTCATCCTCCCCTGGTCCTGTCTTATCTCCTTCTCCTGCACCATCAAAGGCACCATCAGGCGTTTCTTTACAACAACCCACCATCTCTCAGACATTGGAGCGGCGGCAGAAATACACTGCTAACCACCCACACGCGCAAGCCTTGAACGCCAACATCGCTAAACTGCTGGCCCAGGAGATGTTGGCGTTCCGGCTTGTTGAAACTCCCGCCTTCCTGGACCTGATGGCAACTGCGGCACCTCGCTATGCCGTCCCTAGCCGTCACTACTTCTCCCGGTGTGCCGTCCCCGCCTTGCACCAGCACGTGTCACTCAACATCAGGCGGGCCCTTAGTTCCGCGCTTTGCACAAAGGTCCACTTGACCACCGACGCGTGGACAAGTGCATGCGGACAGGGACGCTACATTTCACTGACGGCACACTGGGTGAATGTAGTTGAGGCTGGGACTGCTTCCCAAACTGGCCCGGTGTACCTCGTCTCCCCGCCTAACATTCCTGGCAGGGACACGAGAAGAACACCCCCCTCCTCCTCCTCCTCTACCGCCTCCTCCTCCGCCACCGCCTCCTCCTCCGCCACCGCCTCCTCCTCCGCTGTTAGATTGACCCCAGCTACGAGTTGGAAACGTTGCAGCACTGGCGTTGGTAGACGTCAGCAGGCTGTGCTGAAGCTGATCAGCTTGGGGGACAGACAGCACACTGCCTCCGAGGTGAGGGATGCCCTCCTCGATGAGACGGCAATATGGTTTGAGCCGCTGCACTTGGGCCCAGGCATGGTCGTTTGTGATAACGGCCGGAACCTGGTAGCAGCTCTGGAGCTTGCCGGACTCCAACATGTTCCATGCCTGGCCCAACCTAGTGGTGCAACGTTTCCTAAAGAGCTACCCCAATGTTCCAGAGCTACTGGTGAAAGTGCGGCGCATGTGCGCCCACTTTCGCAAGTCGACAGTAGCCGCTGCTAGCTTAAAATCTCTCCAGCAACGCCTGCATGTGCCACAACACCGGCTTTTGTGCGACATCCCCACACGCTGGAACTCAACGTTTCAGATGTTGAATAGAGTGGTTGAGCAGCAGAGACCTTTGATGGAATACCAGCTACAAAACCCTAGGGTGCCACAAAGTCAGCTGCCTCAGTTTCACATCCATGAGTGGCCATGGATGAGAGACCTTTGTGACATCCTACGGGTCTTTGAGGAGTCCACAAGGAGGGTGAGCTCTGAGGATGCGATGGTGAGCCTTACAATCCCGCTCTTGTGTGTTCTGAGAGAATCCCTGATTGACATCAGGGATAACTCAGATCACACAGAGGAGTTAGGGATAGCATCCGATCCGTCACAGCTGGAGAGTAGGTCCACACATCTGTCCGCTTCACTGCGTTTAATGGAGGAGGAGGAGGAGGAGGAGGAGGAAGAAGAGTTGTCCGATGATGTGATGGTGATACAGGAGGCTTCCGGGCAACTTCGAATCATCCCATTGTTGCAGCGCGGATGGGTAGACATGGAGGATGAGGAGGAAATGGAGATTGAACTTTCCGGTGGGGCCAGAGGAGTCATGCCAACTAACACTGTGGCAGACATGGCTGAGTTCATGTTGGGGTGCTTTACAACCGACAAGCGTATTGTCAAAATCATGGAGGACAACCAGTACTGGATCTTTGCTATCCTTGACCCCCGGTATAAAAACAACATCTCGTCTTTTATTCCGGTAGAGGGGAGGGCCAATCGCATCAATGCTTGCCACAGGCAATTGGTGCAGAATATGATGGAGATGTTTCCAGCATGTGACGTTGGCGGCAGGGAGGGCAGTTCCTCCAGTAGGCAACCAAGTTCTCACCGGTCCACACAAACGAGGGGCACACTGTCTAAGGTCTGGGACACCTTGATGGCACCCCCTCGCCAAAGTGCCGCCACGGAGGGTCCTAGTGTCACCAGGCGTGAGAAGTATAGGCGCATGTTGCGGGAATACCTTTCCGACCACAGCCCTGTCCTCTCCGACCCCTCTGCGCCCTACACGTATTGGGTGTCGAAGTTGGACCTGTGGCTTGAACTTGCCCTATATGCCTTGGAGGTGCTGTCCTGTCCTGCCGCCAGCGTCCTATCTGAGAGGGTGTTCAGTGCAGCCGGTGGCATCATCACTGACAAGCGCACCCGTCTGTCAGCTGAGAGTGCCGACCGGCTCACTTTGATAAAAATGAACCACCACTGGATAGAGCCTTCATTTTTGTGCCCACCTGTGTAAAGCACCCCAACATGAAACTCCATGTCTGTACTCAACCTCTCCAATTCCTCCGCATCCTCATACTCATCCACCATAAGCGTTGCACAATTCTGCTAATACTAGGCTCCCTCCAACATGATTTCCCCCAACTCTGCTGGTTAGAGGCTCCCTCCACCCTGCTTTCCCACAACTCTGCTGGTTAGAGGCTCCTTCCACCATGAATTTGCCAAAACTGGGCTGTTTAGAGGCTCCCTCCACCATGAATTGGTCCAAACTGGGCTGGTTAGAGGCTCCCTCCACCATTAATTGGTCCAAACTGGGCTGGTTAGAGGCTCCCTCCACCATGAATTTGCCCAAACTGGGCTGTTTAGAGGCTCCCTCCACCATGAATTTGCCCAAACTGGGCTGTTTAGAGGCTCCCTCCACCATGAATTGGTCCAAACTGGGTTTTTTAGAGGCTCCCTCCACCATGAATTGGTCCAAACTGGGCTGGTTAGAGGCTCCCTCCACCATGAATTGATCCAAACTGGGGTGGTTAGAGGCTCCCTCCACCATTAATTGGTCCAAACTGGGCTGGTTAGAGGCTCCCTCCACCATTAATTGGTCCAAACTGGGCTGGTTAGAGGCTCCCTCCACCATTAATTGGTCCAAACTGGGCTGGTTAGAGGCTCCCTCCACCATGAATTTGCCCAAACTGGGCTGTTTAGAGGCTCCCTCCACCATGAATTTGCCCAAACTGGGCTGGTTAGAGGCTCCCTCCACCATGAATTGGTCCAAACTGGGGTTTTTAGAGGCTCCCTCCACCATGAATTGGTCCAAACTTGGCTGTTTAGAGGCTCCCTCCACCATTAATTGGTCCAAACTGGGCTGGTTAGAGGCTCCCTCCACCATGAATTGGTCCAAACTGGGTTTTTTAGAGGCTCCCTCCACCATGAATTTGCCCAAACTGGGCTGTTTAGAGGCTCCCTCCACCATGAATTGGTCCAAACTGGGTTTTTTAGAGGCTCCCTCCACCATGAATTGGTCCAAACTGGGCTGGTTAGAGGCTCCCTCCACCATGAATTGGTCCAAACTGGGGTGGTTAGAGGATCCCTCCACCATTAATTGGTCCAAACTGGGCTGGTTAGAGGCTCCCTCCACCATTAATTGGTCCAAACTGGGCTGGTTAGAGGCTCCCTCCACCATTAATTGGTCCAAACTGGGCTGGTTAGAGGCTCCCTCCACCATGAATTTGCCCAAACTGGGCTGTTTAGAGGCTCCCTCCACCATGAATTTGCCCAAACTGGGCTGGTTAGAGGCTCCCTCCACCATGAATTGGTCCAAACTGGGGTTTTTAGAGGCTCCCTCCACCATGAATTGGTCCAAACTTGGCTGTTTAGAGGCTCCCTCCACCATTAATTGGTCCAAACTGGGCTGGTTAGAGGCTCCCTCCACCATGAATTGGTCCAAACTGGGTTTTTTAGAGGCTCCCTCCACCATGAATTTGCCCAAACTGGGCTGTTTAGAGGCTCCCTCCACCATGAATTGGTCCAAACTGGGGTGGTTAGAGGCTCCCTCCACCATTAATTGGTCCAAACTGGGCTGGTTAGAGGCTCCCTCCACCATTAATTGGTCCAAACTGGGCTGGTTAGAGGCTCCCTCCACCATGAATTTGCCCAAACTGGGCTGGTTAGAGGCTCCCTCCACCATGAATTGGTCCAAACTGGGTTTTTTAGAGGCTCCCTCCACCATGAATTTGCCCAAACTGGGCTGGTTAGAGGCTCCCTCCACCATGAATTGGTCCAAACTGGGTTTTTTAGAGGCTCCCTCCACCATGAATTTGCCCAAACTGGGCTGTTTAGAGGCTCCCTCCACCATGAATTGGTCCAAACTGGGGTGGTTAGAGGATCCCTCCACCATTAATTGGTCCAAACTGGGCTGGTTAGAGGCTCCCTCCACCATTAATTGGTCCAAACTGGGCTGGTTAGAGGCTCCCTCCACCATTAATTGGTCCAAACTGGGCTGGTTAGAGGCTCCCTCCACCATGAATTTGCCCAAACTGGGCTGTTTAGAGGCTCCCTCCACCATGAATTTGCCCAAACTGGGCTGGTTAGAGGCTCCCTCCACCATGAATTGGTCCAAACTGGGGTTTTTAGAGGCTCCCTCCACCATGAATTGGTCCAAACTTGGCTGTTTAGAGGCTCCCTCCACCATTAATTGGTCCAAACTGGGCTGGTTAGAGGCTCCCTCCACCATGAATTGGTCCAAACTGGGTTTTTTAGAGGCTCCCTCCACCATGAATTTGCCCAAACTGGGCTGTTTAGAGGCTCCCTCCACCATGAATTGGTCCAAACTGGGGTGGTTAGAGGCTCCCTCCACCATTAATTGGTCCAAACTGGGCTGGTTAGAGGCTCCCTCCACCATTAATTGGTCCAAACTGGGCTGGTTAGAGGCTCCCTCCACCATGAATTTGCCCAAACTGGGCTGGTTAGAGGCTCCCTCCACCATGAATTGGTCCAAACTGGGTTTTTTAGAGGCTCCCTCCACCATGAATTTGCCCAAACTGGGCTGGTTAGAGGCTCCCTCCACCATGAATTGGTCCAAACTGGGGTTTTTAGAGGCTCCCTCCACCATGAATTTGCCCAAACTGGGCTGTTTAGAGGCTCCCTCCACCATGAATTGGTCCAAACTGGGTTTTTTAGAGGCTCCCTCCACCATGAATTGGTCCAAACTGGGCTGGTTAGAGGCTCCCTCCACCATGAATTGGTCCAAACTGGGGTGGTTAGAGGCTCCCTCCACCATTAATTGGTCCAAACTGGGCTGGTTAGAGGCTCCCTCCACCATTAATTGGTCCAAACTGGGCTGGTTAGAGGCTCCCTCCACCATGAATTTGCCCAAACTGGGCTGTTTAGAGGCTCCCTCCACCATGAATTTGCCCAAACTGGGCTGGTTAGAGGCTCCCTCCACCATGAATTGGTCCAAACTGGGGTTTTTAGAGGCTCCCTCCACCATGAATTGGTCCAAACTTGGCTGTTTAGAGGCTCCCTCCACCATTAATTGGTCCAAACTGGGCTGGTTAGAGGCTCCCTCCACCATGAATTGGTCCAAACTGGGTTTTTTAGAGGCTCCCTCCACCATGAATTTGCCCAAACTGGGCTGTTTAGAGGCTCCCTCCACCATGAATTGGTCCAAACTGGGGTGGTTAGAGGCTCCCTCCACCATTAATTGGTCCAAACTGGGCTGGTTAGAGGCTCCCTCCACCATTAATTGGTCCAAACTGGGCTGGTTAGAGGCTCCCTCCACCATGAATTTGCCCAAACTGGGCTGGTTAGAGGCTCCCTCCACCATGAATTGGTCCAAACTGGGTTTTTTAGAGGCTCCCTCCACCATGAATTTGCCCAAACTGGGCTGGTTAGAGGCTCCCTCCACCATGAATTGGTCCAAACTGGGTTTTTTAGAGGCTCCCTCCACCATGAATTGGTCCAAACTGGGGTTTTTAGAGGCTCCCTCCACCATGAATTGGTCCAAACTGGGGTTTTTTAGAGGCTCCCTCCACCATGAATTTGCCCAAACTGGGGTTTTTAGAGGCTCCCTCCACCATGAATTTGCCCAAACTGGGGTGTTTAGAGGCTCCCTCCACCATGAATTTGCCCAAACTCTGCTGGTTAGAGGCTCAATCCACCCTGATTTTCAAAACAAATGTTGGTGCCAACCTCAACTTACTACAAGGGCCAAATTCACATGTTTCAAGGTGTTTTCCTACTGTCAGAGAGGTGGTATTGAGTGTGTAAAGTGTGTAGTTGTTAGGCTGTGATGTTGGGGTAATAGAGGGTCTTTGGTGTGTTAGATGCCCCCAGACATGCTTCCCCTGCTGTCCCAGTGTCATTCCAGAGGTGTTGGCATCATTTCCTGGGGTGTCATAGTGGACTTGGTGACCCTCCAGACACGGATTTGGGTTTCCCCCTTAACGAGTATCTGTTCCCCATAGACTATAATGGGGTTCGAAACCCGTTCGAACACACGAACATTGAGCGGCTGTTCGAATCGAATTTCGAACCTCGAACATTTTAGTGTTCGCTCATCTCTAATAGTAGTTATATTCTTGTACATAGGAGGTAGTATTATAGTAGTTATATTCTTGTACATAGGAGTAGTATTATAGTAGTTATATTCTTGTACATAGGAGCAGTATTATAGTAGTTATATTCTTGTACATAGGAGTAGTATTATAGTAGTTATATTCTTGTACATAGGAGCAGTATTATAGTAGTTATATTCTTGTACATAGGAGTAGTATTATAGTAGTTATATTCTTGTACATAGGAGGTAGTATTATAGTAGTTATATTCTTGTACATAGGAGGTAGTATTATAGTAGTTATATTCTTGTACATAGGAGTAGTATTATAGTAGTTATATTCTTGTACATAGGAGTAGTATTATAGTAGTTATATTCTTGTACATAGGAGGTAGTATTATAGTAGTTATATTCATGTACATAGGAGTAGTATTATAGTAGTTATATTCTTGTACATAGGAGGTAGTATTATAGTAGTTATATTCTTGTACATAGGAGTAGTATTATAGTAGTCATATTCTTGTACATAGGAGGCAGTATTATAGTAGTTATATTCTTGTACATATGAGTAGTATTATAGTAGTTTTATTCTTGTACATATGGGCAGTATTATAGTATTTATATTCTTGTACATAGGAGGTAGTATTATAGTAGTTATATTCTTGTACATAGGAGGTAGTATTATAGTAGTTATATTCTTGTACATAGGAGGTAGTATTATAGTAGTTATATTCTTGTACATAGGAGGTAGTATTATAGTAGTTATATTCTTGTACATAGGAGTAGTATTATAGTAGTTATATTCTTGTACATAGGAGTAGTATTATAGTAGTTATATTCTTGTACATAGGAGGTAGTATTATAGTAGTTATATTCTTATACATAGGAGTAGTATTATAGTAGTTATATTCCTGTACATAGGAGTAGTATTATAGTAGTTATATTCTTGTACATAGTAGTAGTATTATAGTAGTTATATTATTGTACATAGGAGTAGTATTATAGTAGTTATATTCTTGTACATAGGAGTAGTATTATAGTAGTTATATTCTTGTACATAGGAGGTAGTATTATAGTAGTTATATTCTTATACATAGGAGTAGTATTATAGTAGTTATATTCCTGTACATAGGAGTAGTATTATAGTAGTTATATTCTTGTACATAGTAGTAGTATTATAGTAGTTATATTATTGTACATAGGGGCAGTATTATAGTAGTTATATTCTTGTACATAGGAGTAGTATTATAGTAGTTATATTCTTGTACATAGGAGGTAGTATTATAGTAGTTATATTCATGTACATAGGAGTAGTATTATAGTAGTTATATTCTTGTACATAGGAGGTAGTATTATAGTAGTTATATTCTTGTACATAGGAGGTAGTATTATAGTAGTTATATTCTTGTACATAGGAGGTAGTATTATAGTAGTTATATTCTTGTACATAGGAGTAGTATTATAGTAGTTATATTCTTTGTACATAGGAGTAGTATTATAGTAGTTATATTCTTGTACATAGGAGGTAGTATTATAGTAGTTATATTCTTATACATAGGAGTAGTATTATAGTAGTTATATTCCTGTACATAGGAGTAGTATTATAGTAGTTATATTCTTGTACATAGTAGTAGTATTATAGTAGTTATATTATTGTACATAGGAGTAGTATTATAGTAGTTATATTCTTGTACATAGGAGTAGTATTATAGTAGTTATATTCTTGTACATAGGAGGTAGTATTATAGTAGTTATATTCTTATACATAGGAGTAGTATTATAGTAGTTATATTCCTGTACATAGGAGTAGTATTATAGTAGTTATATTCTTGTACATAGTAGTAGTATTATAGTAGTTATATTATTGTACATAGGGCAGTATTATAGTAGTTATATTCTTGTACATAGGAGTAGTATTATAGTAGTTATATTCTTGTACATAGGAGGTAGTATTATAGTAGTTATATTCATGTACATAGGAGTAGTATTATAGTAGTTATATTCTTGTACATAGGAGGTAGTATTATAGTAGTTATATTCTTGTACATAGGAGGTAGTATTATAGTAGTTATATTCTTGTACATAGGAGTAGTATTATAGTAGTTATATTCTTGTACATAGGAGTAGTATTATAGTAGTTGTATTCTTGTACATAGGAGTAGTATTATAGTAGTTATATTCTTGTACATAGGAGGTAGTATTATAGTAGTTATATTCTTGTACATAGGATGTAGTATTATAGTAGTTATATTCTTGTACATAGGAGTAGTATTATAGTAGTTATATTCTTGTACATAGGAGGTAGTATTACAGTAGTTATATTCTTGTACATCGGAGTAGTATTATAGTAGTTATATTCTTGTACATAGGAGGTAGTATTAATAGTAGTTATATTCTTGTACATAGGAGGTAGTATTATAGTAGTTATATTCTTGTACATAGGAGTAGTATTATAGTAGTTATATTCTTGTACATAGGAGGTAGTATTACAGTAGTTATATTCTTGTACATAGGAGTAGTATTATAGTAGTTATATTCTTGTACATAGGAGTAGTATTATAGTAGTTATATTCTTGTACATAGGGAGGTAGTATTATAGTAGTTATATTCTTGTACATAGGAGGTAGTATTATAGTAGTTATATTCTTGTACATAGGAGTAGTATTATAGTAGTTATATTCTTGTACATAGGAGTAGTATTATAGTAGTTATATTCTTGTACATAGGAGGTAGTATTATAGTAGTTATATTCTTGTACATAGGAGGTAGTATTATAGTAGTTATATTCTTGTACATAGGAGTAGTATTATAGTAGTTATATTCTTGTACATAGGAGGTAGTATTATAGTAGTTATATTCTTGTACATAGGAGGTAGTATTATAGTAGTTATATTCTTGTACATAGGAGTAGTATTATAGTAGTTATATTCTTGTACATAGGAGTAGTATTATAGCAGTTATATTCTTGTACATAAGAGGTAGTATTATAGTAGTTATATTCTTGTACATAGGAGCAGTATTATAGTAGTTATATTCTTGTACATAGGAGTAGTATTATAGTAGTTATATTCTTGTACATAGGAGTAGTATTATAGTAGTTATATCCTTGTACATAGGAGTAGTATTATAGTAGTTATATTCTTGTACATAGGAGCAGTATTATAGTAGTTATATTCTTGTACATGGGAGCAGTATTATAGTAGTTATATTCTTGTACATGGGAGTAGTATTATAGTAGTTATATTCTTGTACATAGGAGTAGTATTATAGTAGTTATATTCTTGTACATAGGAGTAGTATTAAAGTAGTTATATTCTTGTACATGGGAGTAGTATTATAGTAGTTATATTCTTGTACATGGGAGTAGTATTATAGTAGTTATATTCTTGTACATAGGAGTAGTATTATAGTAGTTATATTCTTGTACATAGGAGTAGTATTATAGTAGTTATAGTAGTTATAGTTGTACATAGGAGTAGTATTATAGTAGTTATATTCTTGTACATAGGAGGTAGTATTATAGTAGTTATATTCTTGTACATAGGAGTAGTATTATAGTAGTTATATTCTTGTACATAGGAGGTAGTATTATAGTAGTTATATTCTTGTACATAGGAGGTAGTATTATAGTAGTTATATTCTTGTACATAGGAGTAGTATTATAGTAGTTTATATTCTTGTACATAGGAGTAGTATTATAGTAGTTATATTCTTGTACATAGGAGGTAGTATTATAGTAGTTATATTCTTGTACATAGGAGTAGTATTATAGTAGCTATATTCTTGTACATAGGAGCAGTATTATAGTAGTTATATTCTTGTACATAGGAGTTAGTATTATAGTAGTTATATTCTTGTACATAGGAGTAGTATTATAGTAGTTATATTCTTGTACATAGGAGCAGTATTATAGTAGTTATATTCTTGTACATAGGAAGGTAGTATTATAGTAGTTATATTCTTGTACATAGGAGTTAGTATTATAGTAGTTATATTCTTGTACATAGGAGTAGTATTATAGTAGTTATATTCTTGTACATAGGAGTAGTATTATAGTAGTTATATTCTTGTACATAGGAGGTAGTATTATAGTAGTTATATTCTTGTACATAGGAGTAGTATTATAGTAGCTATATTCTTGTACATAGGAGCAGTATTATAGTAGTTATATTCTTGTACATAGGAGTTAGTATTATAGTAGTTATATTCTTGTACATAGGAGCAGTATTATAGTAGTTATATTCTTGTACATAGGAGTAGTATTATAGTAGTTATATTCTTGTACATAGGAGCAGTATTATAGTAGTTATATTCTTGTACATAGGAGCTGTATTATAGTAGTTATATTCTTGTACATAGGAGTTAGTATTATAGTAGTTATATTCTTGTACATAGGAGTAGTATTATAGTAGTTATATTCTTGTACATAGGAGTTAGTATTATAGTAGTTATATTCTTGTACATAGGAGGTAGTATTATATTAGTTATATTCTTGTACATAGGAGTAGTATTATAGTAGTTATATTCTTGTACATAGGAGTAGTATTATAGTAGTTATATTCTTGTACATAGGAGTAGTATTATAGTAGTTATATTCTTGTACATAGGAGTAGTATTATAGTAGTTATATTTTTGTACATAGGAGTAGTATTATAGTAGTTATATTCTTGTACATAGGAGCAGTATTATAGTAGTTATATTCTTGTACATAGGAGCAGTATTATAGTAGTTATATTCTTGTACATAGGAGTAGTATTATAGTAGTTATATTCTTGTACATAGGAGGTAGTATTATAGTAGTTATATTCTTGTACATAGGAGGTAGTATTATAGTAGTTATATTCTTGTACATAGGAGTAGTATTATAGTAGTTATATTCTTGTACATAGGAGTAGTATTATAGTAGTTATATTCTTGTACATAAGAGGTAGTATTATAGTAGTTATATTCTTGTACATATGAGCAGTATTATAGTAGTTATATTCTTGTACATAGGAGCAGTATTATAGTAGTTATATTCTTGTACATAGGAGCAGTATTATAGTAGTTATATTCTTGTACATGGGAGTAGTATTATAGTAGTTATATCCTTGTACATAGGAGCAGTATTATAGTAGTTATATTCTTGTACATGGGAGTAGTATTATAGTAGTTATATCCTTGTACATAGGAGTAGTATTATAGTAGTTATATTCTTGTACATAGGAGCAGTATTATAGTAGTTATATTCTTGTACATTGGAGCAGTATTATAGTAGTTATATTCTTGTACATGGGAGTAGTATTATAGTAGTTATATTCTTGTACATAGGAGTAGTATTATAGTAGTTATATTCTTGTACATAGGAGGTAGTATTATAGTAGTTATATTCTTGTACATGGGAGTAGTATTATAGTAGTTATATTCTTGTACATAGGAGTAGTATTATAGTAGTTATATTCTTGTACATAGGAGTAGTATTATAGTAGTTATATTCTTGTACATAGGAGTAGTATTATAGTAGTTATATTCTTGTACATAGGAGGTAGTATTATAGTAGTTATATATTTGTACATAGGAGTAGTATTATAGTAGTTATATTCTTGTACATAGGAGGTAGTATTATAGTAGTTATATTCTTGTACATAGGAGTAGTATTATAGTAGTTATATTCTTGTACATAGGAGTAGTATTATAGTAGTTATATTCTTGTACATAGGAGGTAGTATTATAGTAGTTATATTCTTGTACATAGGAGTAGTATTATAGTAGTTATATTCTTGTACATAGGAGGTAGTATTATAGTAGTTATATTCTTGTACATAGGAGGTAGTATTATAGTAGTTATATTCTTGTACATAGGAGTAGTATTATAGTAGTTATATTCTTGTACATAGGAGTAGTATTATAGTAGTTATATTTTTGTACATAGGAGGTAGTATTATAGTAGTTATATTCTTGTACATAGGAGTAGTATTATAGTAGCTATATTCTTGTACATAGGAGCAGTATTATAGTAGTTATATTCTTGTACATAGGAGTTAGTATTATAGTAGTTATATTCTTGTACATAGGAGTAGTATTATAGTAGTTATATTCTTGTACATAGGAGTTAGTATTATAGTAGTTATATTCTTGTACATAGGAGTAGTATTATAGTAGTTATATTCTTGTACATAGGAGTAGTATTATAGTAGTTATATTCTTGTACATAGGAGTAGTATTATAGTAGTTATATTCTTGTACATAGGAGTAGTATTATAGTAGTTATATTCTTGTACATAGGAGTAGTATTATAGTAGTTATATTCTTGTACATAGGAGGTAGTATTATAGTAGTAATATTCTTGTACATAGGAGTAGTATTATAGTAGTTATATTCTTGTACATAGGGGTAGTATTATAGTAGTTATATTCTTGTACATAGGAGGTAGTATTATAGTAGTTATATTCTTGTACATAGGAGTAGTATTATAGTAGTTATATTCTTGTACATAGGAGTAGTATATAGTAGTTATATTCTTGTACATAGGAGTAGTATTATAGTAGTTATATCCTTGTACATAGGAGTAGTATTATAGTAGTTATATTCTTGTACATAGGAGA